>NC_065445.1:268892012-269197530 GCF_917563875.1 Diabrotica virgifera virgifera | reverse complement strand
TTATTGATTTGTCAGAAACTGACAGTTTGACATTATTAATTATTAATTCAGTAAATAAATACCGACACAGAAAAGAAAACAATTTATTTTAAATAAAATTTATAACAAATAACCGACGGAAAATTAAAAAAAATAACAACACAAAAAAATAAAAAAACAACAGTAATTTTAACGTAAGGTGTTCAAAATGACCTCCCAAAACATCTATGCATACTTGAAAGCGGTCATTCAAAGAGTTGCCTACATTGCTAAGCATTTGTAAAGAAATATTTTGAAATACAATTCGGATTCTATTTTTCATATCATCTCTTGTTGTTGGAGGTATTTTATATACTTCGTTCTTAACGTAACCCCAAAAAAATGAGTCCATTTTATTGAACTCTGGTGACCTTGGGGGCCACCTTACCGGTCCATCCCTTCCGATCCATCTTTCACCAAACTGATCATTAAGTTCACCACGTACTAATTCGTTGTGGTGCGCAGGAGCACCGTCATGTAGAAACCACATTTGTTCACGTATATTAAGTGGAACCTCTTCTACTAATATCGGTAACTAATTTACGATAAAATCTAAATATATCTCACCATTTAAATTATCTTCAAAAAAATATGGTCCTGTCCTACTACATGGTTACCAACGGTACCTCCCCACACATTTAGAGACTATCTTGTTTGACTATGTGTTACTATGTGGTATGGATTACTTGTTGAGTAGTAGTGAAAGTTATGCCTATTAACAGAACCGTTTCGATGGAATGTAGCTTCATCACCAAATAAGACATAATCAAAAAATCTCTCTGCTCATTAATTTTTTCTAAGGCCCATTCACAAAATACTATTCGTTTCTGAAAATCATCATTATTTAATTATTGGTGCTTTTGAATGTGATAAGGGTGCATCTTGTTTTTAGATAGAATGTTTTGAACGGAGTAGTAACTAAGTTCTTGTTCATTGGAAATACTCCTAATACTTGTGTGTGAGTTTTCTGTAACTCCCATCAACACACTAATTTCGTTTTCCTCTGTCACACTAGTTTTTGTTCGTTCATGTTTTTCATAATTCACTGAACCAGTGCGGTTAAAGCGATCTTTCAATTTTTCAAATGTATCTTGTCTCGGTTGCCGCCTATCTGGAAACCGTTATTGATAAATTCTAGCTGATAGTAATGAATTTTTATTGCATTCCCCCAAAATCCAGATCATATCTACCATTTCATCAGTAGTAAAATTCATTATTGCTAATTTACGGTGTACGCCAATAGAGCTTTTCATTCACAGTAATTTGTTTCGAGCTTCGATTCGGTCGCATGTCGTATAATCCGTGTATAATATTAATATACACAGATTATAAAACATATGACAGTAGCTCGAAACAAATGACAGTCTATGAAAAGCCCTATACTGAATTAATAAACAATAATGTCAAACTGTCAGTTTCTGACAAATCAATCATGGCCAACTCACAATAATTATTGGTAAACGTTAAAATATCTACCAAATTAATACTTTGATAGAAAAATAAAAATATCTAAAAAACTGATAACTTTAGGTATAGCGAGTACTTTATAAAATTTGAAGTACGATATTAGTACCTTTCGATAGTGATATAAAATACAGGGTGTTCTATTTAAAATTACCAAGGAAATAATGTACTTGCATTTTGACTTACCCTGTATTTGATTTAACGAATATTATGAAAACGAATGTGTTTTATAATTTTTAACAATTATTAAAAAACTATGGGAGTTAAACTTGATACGATTTTCAGGTAATATTGGCTATAACTTTTTAAGTACCCGGTATAACATAATAAAACTTTACATTGTTGTGATGGGAAAGTGAAGCAGATTTCAAATTTAAAATAAAATACAGGGTGTTCCATTTAAAAAAACATAAGTTTGGTCTGCCACCATCTTATGGAACACCCTGTAAGATTGTAGCTAATTTTAAAATGTGGAGTTTAAAGCTGCCTACAATTTTTGTCAATAACTTTTTTTTGTAATTTTTACTATAACAGATATACTGAGCTTCCTCACACTAATCAATCACCCTGTGTAAAGTTTTTGTGAATATGTTAATTTTTCTACAAAATAACCACGTTTTCAGACGGTTTTTCGCAAATAACTCAAAAAGTAAGTATTTGGTGGAAAAAAAATCTTATCAAAAATATAGCACGTAAAAAATTGAAAAACTTGGTGTATATATATTAGGTCACTGAGTCACTGTACCTAGTAGAAGCAGAGTTATATCTAATGAAAAAAAGGTTCATATTCGTCAAATTCCAAATCGTACATTTTAACGTGCTATAACCAAAAAACGAAGCACTTTTTTGGGGGAAAACTCTATTTAACTTTTTTAAAATGTTTAAAAAAATGCTTATTTTTATTAAAAAAAAAAAAAATTTAGCATCAAAAGTAAACAATTTACGCTCAAAATAAAGTTGGTACCTTTTCTTGGTAAGAAATCGGGAAAATCACTCCCTAATTAGCATTTCAAATGAACTTAATTGTTATTACTTCACAAGTTCTTTACTCGCGTATGTATTGATCATACGATCTGTAAGTTTCATCGGTTCAAAGTCCTTATTTTTGAAAGCGCTGTAGTTAAAAGGACTTGAACGAGTCACTTATCACTTATCACGAGTGTATGCAAATTTAGAAACACCGAATCTTGACCAATTTTTGTCTTACAGAAAAACAAAAAAATACAAAATATTCAGAAAAGTAAAGCCCACTTTTTTATTGTTTAAGGCTTTTGGTATCTAACAATTTTTAAGTTATTTTGAAAAAAAAACCATTTTTTCAAAATTAAAATTTTTAAAAATTTTTCTTTAAATTTTTAAAAATTTTACTTTAAAACCAAATTTTTTCAAAAATAAGCATTGAATCGATTAAACTTACAGATTATAATAAACACAACATACAAGTTGTAAGTAAAGCAATTTCTGAAGCGGTAACGATTAATTTCATTTAAGTTGCTAATTGGGGGGTGATCTTCTGATTTTTATTGCCAAAACAACAGGGACCAACTTTATTTTGAGCGTAACTTGCTTACATTTGATGCTAGAATTTTTTTGTATAAAAACAGAAATAAGTCTTTTTTTTAAACACTAAAGCAATAAATTAACCAGTTCTAGCGTCATAAAAGTCAAAGAATATCAAAATCTTAAGAATATCATTATTTTTTCACACTAGATACTCTATTTTGAAACTTACAAAAATATAGAAATATAGGATACAAAAGCTTTTAAATGACGTATTACTTCCATATGATCCTGTTCCTGTTTAAAAAATAATAGAAAATTGTCCCCGTTCGTTTAGCCTTATCAGGGACGTAACAGAGACCCCCGCAGCATGAAGCTTGCAGGGGCCCCGATCGATCTGGGGCCCTATCTTGCCGTCTGATATTATGTAAAAATCTGTTATTATATTATTTTACGTTGTGTGTCCTTTAAAAACGTAAATTTCTAAATAGGCGTATTCGGCAAGTGAATCATCTCATATCTAGAAACTTAATCCTTTTATGGTGACGGACGACAATAAACTATAATGCTTTGTACATGACTATTGAAAGATTTGAAAATTGCAATGTGCCGAATTTAAGAACAATATTTCTAAATCTAGAAATGGGGTTTCTCTTTAAGCTTTACCTACGTTTAGTATTTCGATACAATTATCCAGAGGCGTAACAGAGGCCCACGCAGCATGAAGCTCACGACGAGGCCCCAATATGTCATGGGCTCCATCTTGTCGTCTAATATGTAAAAATGTGTTGTCATAATATTCGCATACATACGTTTTTTAAGCAGTGCAGTACTGAAAATGAAGTTGCCCATCCCAATTAATAAAATTGTAGAATATTCGCTGATTGTAATGCACGAAGAAAGTTGTTCATCTCATAGAATAATACTATGTACTATGTACTAATGTAATCATTTAGTAATTTTTGTTCTATTTTATTCTATCTATACCAGTAAAGATGAAAAATGTAAGTCGTCATAAACAATGCATGAATACACCAATAGCTCAGTAAATGACAGTTTTGGAGTGAAATTATCAGCGTCACGACGGACGTATTTGCTTGACAATTTGGATTTAGGTTCTAGTTACACTCCACTTCAAATTTGGACGTATGCCGTTGGTTGCTTTTATTTCAGAGGGTGACACCCCTTCTTGGCGTGAAAAACATACGTTTAAAATAAGTCCGAAAATGTATAAATTGACTAATTATAAGCAACTTTTTTTCTATAGAGATTATTTATCTCTGTTAATACTTTTCAAGGCATTTGCGAGTGAAAATGTTTATTTTTCATTAAAAAAAACCTCAAAAATAAGTATTTAATCGAATTAAATGGTAGATATCGAAAAAACATTTGTAGCAAAAATGTAGCTTATAAGATACAAAAAAATGATGTACTTATTCATGAAGTCCATCCACACAGTAAAAGCACAGTTGAAGCCCATGAAAAATTATTCTTATTCGTCCAATTCCAAATCGAATCTTTCAACCTGAAATAACCAAAAAATGAAGCACTTTTCGGGATAAACTCATTAAAACTTTTTTAAATATTTCAAAAAAGCTTTTTTTTTTATTTTTTTATAAAAGTTTTTAGCACCAAAACTGTACGAGTTACGCCCAAAATAAAGTTGGCCGCTTTTTTGGTAAAAAAAATCGTGAAAATCTCCCCCTATTTCGCACCTCAAATAAAATTTATCGTTAGCGCTTTACCTTTTACTTTAAATATTTATTGTTTATATGATCTGTAAGTTTGACCGGTTCCAAGTTCTTATTTTTGAAAAAAAATGGTTTCATAGTAAAAAAAGTTTTTTTATTTTGGCAAAATGCCTTTTTTTCAAAATAACTAAAAAATTATTAGTGATACCTACGAAAAATCTCAAAGAGTAAAGAAATGTAATAAGGGTAGATTTTCACAAAAAATGGGATTATCTGTCTTTTGAGCGTAACTGGCTTAGTTTTGTTGCTAGAAACTTTTGTAAAAAATAAAAATAAAGCTTTTTTGAATACTTTAAAAAAGTTCTAATGAGTTTTCCCCGAAAAATATTTCATTTTTTGGTTATTTCGCATTGAAATATTCGATCTGGAATTTGACCAATAAGAAAAACCTTTTATGGGCTACAACTTTTCTTTTACTGGGTCGATAGACTTCATTTTTGTTTCATTTTTTTATAAGCTACATTTTTGCTAACAATATTCTTTTCGATCAAATACTTACTCTTTGAACTATTTGCGAAAAATCGACTAAAACGTGTTTTTTTTTGTTGAACAATAAACATTTTTGCTCATAAATAACTCGAATAGTCTTGAGTTGACCGCTTCGGTGGTGACACTGAAAATTACACGGTATCGCCGCATTTCACGTTCATTTACTGGGCTGTAACACATATAGGTATTTGTTATACATGTCGTATTTAGTAATTTTTTAAAGGGGGCCCCATTACCAATTCTGCGGGGGGGGGGCGACGGAGTTTGTTACGCCACTGAGCCTTATTATACATCACAAAGATTTTTAGTCATAAATAATTAAGCAGAATAGTTTATAGTCTTTGAAGAGTCCTTCTGAGCTGCAACTATACCATTCTGAAAGGTTTCTCAGCCAGGAAAGCCTCTTTCAGCCAACGTTTCCCTTAACTTTGATCTTTCTTTGCATGAATACGTCTTATTTTATATTTTCTCATCGTTAGTAAAATGGGCGATATATTCCAGTTTTCTCACTGTAATAATTGTTTTATTGGTTTTATAATCGTCTCAACATTTTGCCATTAGGAATTATTCGAATCCACAATCCACGGTATTTTGAGCATCTGTCTGTAGCGCCTCATCTTAAATGCATCCAACTTCTTCTTTTGTTTTTTCTTTAAAGTTCAGCTTTTTTAAAGTCTTCTTCTTCAAGTGCCATCTCCGCGGTCGGCAATTATCATAGCTATTCGAACTTTGGAGACGGCTGCTCTGAAAAGTTAATTTGATGTACATCCGTACCATTCTCTCACGTTGCGCATCCACGATATTCTACGTCTCCCTATGCTTCTCTTTCCTTGAATCTTTCCCTGCATAATCAGTTGGAGCAAGCTGTATCTCTCTCCACGTGTAATATGTCCGAGATATGCCAATTTTCTTGTTTTGATTGTATTTAAGACTTCCATTTCTTTATTCATCTTTCTCAGAACATCTGTGTTTGATGATTAATTCAGCAGGTTTTCGATCTGGACCTACTGATTTTCTATTCCTTGTTGCTTCTTATAATTAAGACATTATAATTTTCGGTCCCGTCTATTTCTGCAGTTCTTCTTGCAATAATCTATCATCGTCAAAATAATCTCGTTATGTATTTTTTCCACAATGTACCTAAGTTTTTCTTTGATGTCTGTGTTGACTTTGCCATTATCCTCTTTGAGTATTCCACAATGCACCTTTTTTGGTATTTGTTAATTCTTTTATTTTTTATACATATGAGAATTTTACTGTCACATTTTCTATCATATTGATTATTGATCTATTGTGATATACCTATTGGTCCGTTAACCACTTTTTTAGCCTCTTTTATCTTCAATCTTATTTTTCTATATTTCTTTACGACTTAGTTCACTCCTGTCCTATTAACATTCTTCTCTGCTCTATTCCCATGATCCTGGGTTCATCTGAATCAATTTAATTCAATTATTTACTTTTCAATAGAGAATTTGCTTAACCCTATCAATATTTTCACCTCAACATATTTTAAGGTAACTATACTACAATAAACTTGATGAAAACTAATCTCATTTATATTTCCGACAAAATATCAATAGCCGTATCCTATCGGAAACGTACCGTCGCCCATAACATCTGGGTGGGCAACAAAAAAACCAATAAAAACCCTTCGTCTGAAAAAACAAAGCACATATGTTACCACAGCGGCCTTAGCTCATATCAAATTTCATTTTTGTGTTTCACAGAACCGAACTTTATGTTTAATTTTATAACACGTGAAATGTTCAAGAGATTCAATCACCGCACTGGTTATATAATATTGCAGAACCACTCAGTGAATTTTTTCTCATATCTATGCTGATTCTGATGTTTAATGAAGACGCTATATATACTCTGTGACGTCGAAATTCAAACACTCATTAAACATTTTTTGTTGGATGCAAGTTTACAATCTACTCTTAACTGTCTATTATTGTTTTATCCAAACAATTTCTTGTTCCTTGCCATTTTGCAAAGGCTCTTCTTTTTTCTTGTAAAAGTACTTAATAATTTCATAGGTAGGAAGGTAAGGTTTTCAATCCTAATAGCAACATTAATAATATTGAAAAATATTAAAAATATTACTAAAAGATTTTTAAATTGAAAACTTATTGATCCATTTCCCTGGTAACACCTCCAAGGCTTCCAAAAATTTGCAAGCCAGGGAGGGAATTCTAGAAAGTTGCAATTCACAACCCCCGTCTGCAGCTTGGTAAAGTTCCAACGGAAAATGGACCTAGTTACCCTATAGGAGTAATACTAATATAAAAATAAAAATAAAAATGTATACTATTTTTATTCAGTTGCAATGCGAAGGCAAAACAATCTTATTTTTCACTTAGAATACGGAGCGCAGTCCAGCACTCTGAATCGACGATTTTCGACTCTTATTGGAGTCATCACAGGCGCGGATCCAAGGGGGGTCAATGGGGTCAATTGCCCCCTCCTTGAGACTTCGCCTTGTGTCGCCTTTTTTATAAGAAAGAGATAATTACGATTAAAAATAAATAGTGGGTTTTGTGTCCTATCGATAACTGAATAACGGAATAAAACATAAATAAAATCGATATACTTACCTGAATCGCCTTGAGGCTTTCAAAATGTGGTTCTATAGAAGAATTTTAAAAGTATTTTGGGTGAAGAAGATTCGAAACTCCACAATACTAGAGCGTCTCAGCAAGACTACTGAGATTATAAAAGGCATCAAGAAGAGAAAAATGCAGTATTTTGGACATGTAATGAGAAGTTTCAAATATAGATTGCTACAAAATATTCTGCAAGTGAAAATAGAAGGCAAACGCAGTCCAGGACGAAAAAGCACTTCGTGGTTGATTTAGGGTGGCAGTGAATAAAATTAAGAGAGCTATGATAGTAACCAACGTTCTGAAAGAACATGGTACATGAAGAAAAATAAAGTAACAGCCCATACCGAAAAAGAATCCCGCGTACGCGAGTGACGAGAAAATTTTTATTTCATTGCCCCCTCCTTGCAAGGTTGCTGGATCCGCCTTTGAGTCATCATCGGAGAGGCGTAGTCCTGCTGTTCTCTGCTCGAAGTGACTAAACCTTGAAAGCTTATCCCCACATTGCAACTGACGTGTATGGATTAGGTGACTAGCGTCATCTGGCAATTAAAATTGAAAGGTAAAGTTTTCAATCCTAATAGCAACATTAATAATATTGAAAAATATTAAAAATATTACTAAAAGATTTTTAAATTGAAAGCTTATTGGTCCATTTCCCTGGTAACACCTCCAAGGCTTCTAAAATTTGCAAGCCAGATGGATGCTGCAGTGAAGACAAAGGGAGGGAATTCTAAAAAGTTGCAATTCAGGCCTACGGAATTCTAAAAATTTCAGCAGGCCTACGCCTCTCCGATGATGACTCCAATAAGAGTCGAAAATCGTCGATTCAGAGTGTTGGACTGCGTCCCGTATTCTAAGTGAAAAATAAGATTGTTTTGCCTTCGCATTGCAACTGAATAAAAATGGTATACATTTTTATTTTAGGTAATATTTAATTTCATATATTTGTTGCATATTTTGGGATTTTGGTTCATTTAATATATCAGAAGTAGCTTGCCAGGCTGCTTTTTGAATTTACTTACTTTTTTAATTCCAAAGCCTTTCTGCTTCTAGTTGTAAGGCGGTCTGGGTTGAGCTCTGCATGGCGTATTTGTTGAAATAAAAAACCTCTATTCATATATTATAACTAGGGAGCGGATTTTATGCTAAATGCATATTGCATGCATATTTCGCATATTTGAGGAATTTACTAAATTTTGCATATTTTTAAAAAACATGCATATTTTGTGCCTATTTAAAAACATTTAAAGTCCAAAAAAAATTTTTAATTCGACACAAAATATTTCCCCGCACAGGTTGTTGTATCTATTAATTCGAGTACTACCTGAAGAGTGACGGCTCATTCACTGCCTTTCATTTTTTCTTAGAAATAAAGTACTTATTGTGCTTATAGTACGCCGTTATAAAATTATTGTAGGATGTTAAAGTGATGAAGATGGTTTACCCGGAAATCCGAATTTTATTTACTTTTATATTTAGTAGGTACCTTTAATTCTGGTGATTCTTTTAAATCCTCTATTGTTAAGAGAATTTACACCTTTAAGCATAGTTTTACGATTTTCTAACGGAAATTAACAACTTATTTTAAAGACGCCCCAATTACTTCTATTGATGTTGAAAGGAGTTTTTCAAGTTATAAAAATATATTATCTGATCAAAGAATATGTTTCCTCGTAAAGAATTTGGAAAAACACATTGTAGTGAATTATATAATCGAAGATATATTTATAGTGATATTGTTGTTTTATTTTAAATAGGTAACTATTGGTAGCAGTTTTTGTAAAAACTGTGAATAAATTGCATATATAAAAAATGATTTTATTTGAAAGATAATAAATAAGATTGCCGCCCCCCTATAAAAGAACCCCCTAGAATAGAATAGAACAGAAAATTTGTGGTTTCTCGAAATGCGCATTTTTTGAATTTTTGTGCATATCTTGCGCATATTTCGTAATTTTTTATCGCATATATATGCGCATATTTCATCAAAATTGATCGCATATAAATCCGCTCCCTAATTATAACTCTTGGTTTTCCTGTGCTCTTTTCTCCTTGTACTCGTATTTCCAACACTTGTTTTGTAAGTCGTTCGTCCGACATTCGCTTGTACCATCTGAGTTGCCCTTCTGGGGTTTTTCGTTTATAGATTCTAGTTCTAGGTTTTGTCTAATTTCTAATTATTACGTTTCTGAGTTCGTGCATTGAGAATAAAATGTGGGAAGATTTCCTTAACAACTTGAAGGAATGGTTTGAATGCAGTAGAGCAGAACTCTTTAGGACGGCAGTCAAGAGGGTCCGCCTAGCCATGATGATTTCCAACGTTCGATAGCTGGAACTTGAAGAAAAATAAGTTATTGTCCATGTTTAAGTCTCAGTGTTGTACATAATAATTGTAGGCCTTACTACTGTTTTAACAACTACCGTTCTTATCTTCTATTGTGTCTTTCTTTTCTTGAGAAATGTTTTCATTGTATTATAGTATATTATTCAACGAGCATGTAATGATGGCTATTAGTCACGATGATGAAGTTTGCGACACGAGCCGTAGGCGAGTGTCGTAATTCATCAGAGCGAGTAACGGCCGGTTTCACAAGTCGAAGTTAACTTGTGGTTAAGAGATAACCAGAAGTGACCCCGAAATATGTGTTTCACAATATCAGGTCAACGGCGAAGTTGTGGTTAACCGACAGAATTTTTAACCAGAGCTTGGAGTGATGGTTAAGCTCTTAACCAGAGGTTATCCTAACCTAATTTCGTTTTATTGACAGGACAGAGTGTATACACGTAAATTATTAATTACAGATATGAATTTATATGATGTACTTAAATGCGTTTAGCATTTCAGCGGCCAATAATTGTTCAATTTTTAAATGATTTGCTTCCTGGAGTAATTATTAATACATACTATAGTCTCTTGCTTGCTACATGTTTTTATATTAACAATTTAATTTTAACAATATTGGCGAAAGACCTCAAAACAAATATTATTCTTAAACAAAACTTAAAATGTATAATATGCATGTAATATACAGTGTGTGTACTTTAGTTGGCCACGTATGGGAAGGATTTTTAATATTAATTTTACGAAAAAAAGATACTTCAAAAAAGTTTTGCATAGTAATTTTTATGGTCCAAAATCTAAGATGCAACCATCATGTATCAAATTTTATTAATCCCATAGGAGGTATGTTAAAATATATGAATTTTTAAAGCAAGGTAGCAAGAATCAACATCAAAAATATGATTATGCAAATCAACTACAAGTCTGACTGAATATCCTAACCACACATATACACACATTTATTTTTCCTTAATCTGCAAAATAAACTCCACAACTAAATATAAAATCCTTAAAAAATATATATACAACAAATTAATAGTCATACAGAAATATAACAATTTATTGAATTTATCCTAATAAAAATCAATCGAAACTCATCTGACTGATCAGCTGATTTGATAATTCTTCCATAAAAATGTTATTTCTGGTGATTATTGTCCATAATTTCCTACCAACATAAGAAAAATAAAACAAAACTTACGGTCAACTAACCATGATTGAATCTGTGGTTGTGAAACAGCAACTGTCAGTTAGACTGTGGGTAAAGGTTAGTTGACCGCTAGGGTTAACCACAGATTGTGAAACCGGCCGTTATAGCCATTACATACGAGTAGAATACTATACTTTTTCTACGACCTTTTTTTTTATTTAATTAGTAAAAAATGTAATTATCAACTTCTCGAGATTTAAATTATAATAATTTACAAAAATACCTAAATGCTATTTACCCCTATTACGTGGCTGAATAATTGGTTGCCTACTGTTACCAAATTCTTATTTATTGTAACAATACAACTAAATAGAAATAGTCAATACAAGTTCTATTCGTTTCCGAAAAATTATAAGCTTAAATTTGTCTACTGTCAGTGAATCTAATAGGGCTTTTCATCGATTGTCATTTGTTTCGAGCTTCTGTCATATGTTGTATAATCTGTGTATAATATTAATATACACGGATTATACGACATATGACAGAAGCTCGAAACAAATGACTGTGAATGAAAAGCCCTATAAATAGGAAATGGCTGATGTCGGTGGACATATTTCTTATAAAATAAGTTATATGGTATATTTACATTTAACTATAATATATAATATAATAATATAACTATACTAATATGTTATAACATATTTAACACAATATAACTTGAAAAACAAACACAATATTAGTTATAAATTCCAATTAACATAAACAAAATGCGCTAATGTCACTGTCACTAAAATAAATGATAAACGTCAAAATTTGTAGTAAACAAGATATAAACGTAAAAAATATAGGTACTGACATTGTTACAGTTAAAATTACTTTAAAAATTTTTCGAAGTTAATTATTGATATAAATTACAATAATTATTGTTTAAGTAATTTTATATGCAGTTTATATACGATTAATATTAAAAGTGGCGTGCGCCCTTGAATCTAACTTCAGCCCGTGAGTAATGAATTATTACTCACGGGTACAGTAATGGGTGCTATTATCTATGAAAAAATAGCGAATAATGAGCATGTTATTAAACGGTCGTAGAAAAATTAAATATGTTTCTGGTTCTTATCAATGTTTCGTTTATTTCCTGCTCCTGTTTTCGTTTTCTTCTACGAGAGCTCCTAGATATTTAAAGAAATCTACTTATTCTAGCCAGTGGCGGTTTCTGGTGAACCCCCAAAATAATTTTCACACCAACATTCATATATGTAAAATTTATTATTCTATAAATAACATTTTAATCTAACTACACAGTAATTGAAATTCGAAATAACAGATCCAAGGAGTTTATAAGTATCTATACATTTAATTATTTTTATTGAAGTTATACTTCTTTACGCGCGATGAGGGTGAATTTTTATACAGTAATCCCTCTTCAACCGCGGGGGTTACGTTCTGAAGAAAAAGGTGTGGTTGGTGAAACCGTGGTTGGCGAGGGATCCACGATCCAAAGAAGAATATGACATATAATCCCAATTTGGATACGTATATTAGTACATAGAAAGAAATATGATGAAATTATGTGCAGCTGGTTCCTAAAAAACTGATACGACTCTTAGTAAGATTTGATTATATTGAGCAGTGTATTTGATTAGTCTGACATTATATTATATTTATTATGACAGACTGTCAAAGTCAGTTAAAATAAACAAACAACTGATTACATATTATGTTAATTCATAAATTATTGTAATAATTATTAAGGTCTAAATTTTTATATTATTTTGAATTTCTGCATTTTATAAAGAGTATATAAATGATAGTTTTTACATAAAATAGGGTTGTTGTTATCATTTTTATTATTATTAAGGAATAAAACAAACGACTTAACTCAACAATATGTATATAAGAATTGCAACCAAATTAAAAGATAACTGGACACTATCAGAGGCAGCAAAACATTTTAACATAAGCAGAACCACAGTTTTTCCATTAATAAAAAATGGAGGGAACAAGAAACTCTCGAAATAAAGCGAGGGTCTGGAAGACTAAGGGCCGGTTGTTCGAACGCTAATCAACAATGATCACTATCAAATATTTAATTACTGTCACCAACTGTCAATGTCAACATTGATTGGGTTGCTGAAAACATAATTGAATATAATTATGAGATTAGTTAATCAATTAAAATAACAACTATTAACATAATTGATTAACTAATTTCATAATTGTAATCCATAATTATGTTTTCAGCAACCCAAACAAAGTTGACATTGACAGTTGGTGACAGTAATTAAATATTTGATAATGATCATTTTTGATTAGCGTTCGAACAACCGGCCCTAAAACTATACTAAATTTAGGTATGTAAAAATAAAATTATTATTTTGCAATATCTCCATCAGCAGTGATAACATCTTGTAGTATTCGGTCCGTGTGCGTGAAAGGAACTATGAAATTGTCTTCTTCAGAGAGCTCCTCCCAAATCTTGCTTTCTTTCGAGAGTTTCTTGTTCTCTCCATCTTTTATTAATATTAAAAACGGTTGTTCTGCTTACGTTAAGATGGTTCGCTACGGTAAATAAATAGTGACCAACCATGTTCTAATTTCGTTACAATTCTTGATTTTAGTTCTTTGAGCATGTGGAGCCATTTTTTGAGGTTGAACAGAATAAGTTATCTGACAAATTTTAAGATTTGGCGGTGACAGTGACAGTATGTAAATAATAAGTGTTTATCTGTCAAAATACACTGCTCAATTTTCTACAAAATACGCTTCAAGAGTCGTATCAGTTTTTTTTGGAACCAACTGTACATTAGGTATGTATATATAAATGAAATCCAATAAAATAAGCAGTTCGTCATATCAACAAAAATAAAGACGCAGAGATCAGCGTCTACATTCGCCGGTATTTTAAACCTTCCGAACTATAAACTAATTGCCGTAGTATTACTACTAAGAACAAGCGCCAGTGGTGTATCATGAGTAATTTAACGCGACTGGTCAAATTATAAAAAATATATAAAAATAATAAAATATTCTCATTAAAGATTCAACAGATATCGCAACCGCGGATAAACGAAACCGCGGTTGATGAGTACGCGGATAACGAGGTATTACTTTACTGTATGTTAAAACCAGGCGCATACGCATCACCCAGGCGCATACGCGCATTATAACTTTGTTCTGATTGGATGTTCAAATGACATGTCAAAAATTATCCAATATGGCAGCTGTAGGACAGCTGTGGTTTGGAGGAAAAGGTAAAGGTAAACAAATGTATAATATATTAGTTTTATTGTTGTGAGGACAGAAACAAAACATTTTATAATATTGTAGTGACTTTTAAATAGTTTTTAAAAGCAACAGGTACGTAATAATGGTTAATGTATCATGCGTATAAACCTACCTGTTTGATCTGCCAAAGTACATAGTATGTAATAATGTAATACTTTTATTTATATAATTTGATTACCATCAATATTCACCTAATACATTGTTTTCTTACTATATGTTTTGTTGTATTTTTTTTCAATTCTAAAGTCCACTTTACATCAACAATAATTGAACAAGAAATTGACAACAAGTTATTCAAGGTCAAATTTGGCTTATACAAAACACAATTCTACATCCAATTTTGCCGTGAATAAAAAGAAAATAAAGAAATTTGACAAAATAAAACATATCCAATTGTTCTATTTCATCAAATTCCTTCATTTTCTTTTACAAACCATACATTTTGTACTCGTCAAATTTGGCCTTGAATAACTTTGTCAATTTCTTGCTCAATTTATTGTTGATGTAAAGTGCACTTAAATCATTCCAATTCAAAATTAAAATAATTTGATCAATTTTCAAAATATCACAAGTTTAATGACGTTCTACACCTTCGGCAAAGAATTAAGGATTTGCATGAAATTTTAGTATGTTATAGTTTACTTCAAAAAACTAAGACTTGATTTTTTAAAAAATGTTTTACCGTGCCGTTTAATTACTATTAAGGGTCAAAGTTAAGTTTTAACATGGGCTCAGGGCTCTTATGGGAATTCTTAAAAAGTTAATAACTTTTGACCCAAATTTACGATTTTTAATTATTTGTGCTTAAATTAAAGGTATTTTTGTAAGGAATAACATATTAAAAAATGAGGATTGTTTACCGTACCATTATTAAATAAAAGTGAAATTACTGTTTCGAAATTTAACAAAGTTGGTAGTAGTGAGATCAGCTGCACTCATAATTATATCCGAAACGTACGTGTCAATCACATGACCTCGGTGGTCTAGTTGTTGAGCGTTCGGTCAGAGTTCGAAACGTCCCGGGTTCCAATCCTCTACGATTCATTTTTTTTTTAGTTGTTTTAATAAAATTTTTTGAAATTATACTTCTTTACCGGCGATAGAGGGTGATTTTTTTATATGTTAAAACCTATCAGCCCGGCGCATGCGCATTATAACTTTGTTCTGATTGGATGTTCAAATGACATGTCAAAAATTATCCGATATGGCAGCTGTGGTTTGGAGGTAAAGGTAAACAAATGTATAATATATTAGTTTTATTGTTGTGAGGACAGAAACAAAAAAGTTTATAATATTGTAGTGACTTTTAAATAGTTTTTAAAAGCAACAGGTACGTAATAATTATTAATGTATCATGGGTATAAACCTACCTATTTGATCTGCCAAAATACATAGTATGTAATACTTTTATTTATATAATTTGATTACCATCAAAATTTCTATCAATATTCACCTAATATATTGGTTTTTTGCTATATGTTTTGTTGTATTTTTTCAATTCTAAATCATTTCAATTCAAAATTAAAATAATTTGATCAATTTTCAAAATATCAAAATATCACAAGTTTAATCCGTTTAGTTAGTCGATCTTCGTAAATAATGACACATAGTGTCCGTGGCTAAGCGGAGAAGGCGAGTGAATTCCAATACCAACCGCTCTTATCAGCGCTGGTTCGAGTCCCAATAGAAACTTTCTTTTTTGTTTTTTTTTAATACATTTTATGATTGTAAGTATATTTATTATATAATTGTATTTTCAGAAAATACGTATTTAGTTAAAAATATTTTCGACAATTAATTTTCAGACATCATTTGTGGCTTGTTTAATGTGTTTGTGTGTGTTTTATTCTTTTATTATTTTAATTTTTGGCACTGTTCTAATAAAAATGTTTGAGAAGTAGTAAGTATAAATTAGTTTAATATTTAAACAAAATATAAATAAAAAGTATATTAATTTCGTTTAAATCATATAATAGAAGTATAACTTCTTACGTGCGTACAAAGTACACACACATTCTTTTTTATATTTCAAAGGAGAAACTTCACGGATGCGAGGCCTTAGACAGAACCCCTCGTTCACCGCTCTTACGGTGGTTCCTATCCCTTTCATAGGGCAAAATACAACTCACCACCCGCCCCGCTACCCGCAATAGCCCACAAGTTTAGATGGCCACAAGAGCACAAGTTGGATGTGATCTTATGTTGTTTTTAACGTGCACGGCACACGTACGTTTAAATTTTGCTTTCGTGAAGTTCGAATTTCGGAACGAAGGATTTGTGGATGTAAATGTTAGCGTGGAATATTTAAAATCAATTAAATTTTCTTCATTGTATTTAGAAGAAAAATTAAAAATGCCGAAACCAAATTTGTTAATTAAGAATGTACCAAAGTGCAGAGGTCGGGATTTTAAATGATTATTTAAAATGGAGACTTGTGTAAAAACTTACAAATTGTGTAGGTGTGAAGCACATATTTGGGGAAGAGGAAGCATAATGAATAAAATAGAAGATACGATTTTAACTATCCGGCGCAGTCCACTTAACTAAATGTTTGATTAAAAATAATTTACAAGACGATTTTTCTGAAATAATTTGAATTCTTCAATTACTTGTTACGATGCCAGTGACAACTGCAGAAACAGAACGATGTCTCTCTGCACTAGCGTTACCAGGTGTCCCGATTTGCGCGGGACGTCCCGATTTTCAGGGGCCTGGGGACGCGTACCGATTTGTACCTGATCGGGACACTAAATGTCCCGATTTTCACCCACGAAAACCAATTTCAGGAGGACTTGCAGTGAATTTTATAACTATGTTATAAAAACAAGGCAATCCTAAGAGCGGCAAAATCGAATAAAAAAATATATAATTTTAATAAAAGATAAATAATTTACTTAATCTACGATTTTTTTTGTAATTTCGTCTGATTATTATTATTATGTAGGATTAAATACAGATTATACAAACACCTTGTAGTCCAGTAAATGAACGGTAAATACGGCGATACCGTATATTTTCAGGTTCAACTCCGAAATTGCATGAAAATTTGGACGACTTGTGCCGTTGGTTGCTTTTACTCGGGGGGTGACAGTCACCCCTATTTGGGGGAAACACCGCGCGTTTAAAATAAGTCCGGTGATGGATAAATTGACTAATTCTAAGCAATTTTTGTTCTATAAAATTTTAACTTACTTAATACTTTTCGAGTTATTTACGATTGAAAATGTTTATTTTTCGACAAAAAAATCACGTTTTCAGACGATTTTCACAAATAACTCAAAAAGTAAGTATTTGATCGAAAAAACATTCTTAGCAAAAATGTAGCATGATATAAAAAAATTAAAAAAATTGTGAACTCGTAGAGTCATAGACTCAGCAAAAGCAGTAGTTCGTGAAAAATACATACTTATTCGTCAAATTCGAAATCAAATATATCAACTTGAAATAACCAAGAAATAAAGCACTTTTCGGGAAAAACCAATTAAAACTCTTTTAATAAAAGTTTATTTTTACGTTTTAAAAAAGTTTCTAGCATAAAAACTAAGCCAGTTATGCTCAAAATCAAGTTAACTCCTTTCTTTTGGTAAAAAAATCGTGAAAATTTTCCCCTACTTAGCACCCCAAATTAAATTAATCGTTACCGCTTTACAAACAATTTACTTTAGGTACTTATGTATTTTTTACATGACTGAAACGGCCTGAACGAGTCACTAATCACGAGTGTATGCAAAATATGAACATAAACCAAAAGCCACATTTTAAACAATTTTTGTCTTACAGAAAAACAAAATGAATCTATCATATTTATAAAAGCCAAACTACCTACCTACTTCTTACTCCTTGAGATTTTTAGTATCCCTAATACTTTTTAAGTTATTTTGAAAAAAGGGCATTTTCCAATATTTTGGAAATTTTTTTTACTATAAAACCATTTTTTTTAAACTAAGCACTCCCAACCGGTAAACCTTACAGATCGTATAAATAATACACATATAAAGTAAATGGTAAAGCGGTATCGATTAATTTATTTTTACGGTGCTAAATAGGAGAGTTTTTGACGATTTTTTTTTACCAAAAAAAGGGGCAAACTTTATTTTGAGCGTAACCCGCTTAGTTTTAGTGCTAGAGACTTTTATATAAAATAAAATTAAAGATTTTTTTAAAAACTTAAAATATTAACAGGTATTGCCCGAAAATTGCTTAATTTTTTGGTTATTTCAAATTGAAAAATTCGATTTGGAATTTGACGAATAAAAACGTATTTTTGATGAGCTACAACTTTGCTTTTACTGGTTTTATAGACTTTCTGAACGTACAATTTTTTTTGCTTTTTTAAAAGCTACATTTTTGCTAAGAATATTTTTTTCGATAAAATTACACGAAAAGTATTGACTTAGTTTAAAAATTATATAGAACAAAATTTTTTTAGAGTTAGTCAGTTGATCCATTTTGGGACTTACTTTAAACGCGCGTTTTTTTACCCCCGAGAAGGGGTAACTGTAACTGTCACCCCCCAAATAAAAGCAACCAACGGTCCAAGTTCAACTTTGAAGTAGAGAGTAAGTAGAACCTAAAACCAGATTTTCATGCAATTCTGAGTTGACTCTGAAAATTACACTCCAAAACGGTAATTTACTGGGCTATTGTTGTTTATTTGTCCCGATCTACAACCCTAAATCCCGATTTGTTTTTGCTTATGTACCGATTAAAAACAAATCGGACCTGGCAACACTACTCTGCACTGAAACGTATCAAAACTTTCCTTAGAATAGCTATTGGCCAGGATCGATTAACTGCACTCGCAATGTTTTCAATTAAAAAAAAATGATTCAAGAAATTCCAAATTTTACTGAATTTGTTTGTGAATAATTTATCTACAAAATAAAGGCGACTGACTTTCGTTACAAAACTTGCCTGTAACATTTAAACACTAAATTATAATTTTAAGCCAATAAAAATACATTATTTATTGTAATTTTACCTACGGAAATAGGGTCTCAAGGTCTTTTTATATCTTAATATTATGTGTGCACCCCCAATATTTTACACCAGGCGCCGCCACTGATTCTAGCTGCATCCCATTCAATCTTACGTCATGTATCTTTTTCGACACAGCTATTATCATTGTATTTGTTTTATTCTCGTTTATTTTCATGTTTATCTTTGACAGTGAAGGTTTTTTCATCTTTTTCTTGAATTATTTCACTGACTCATCTAGCATTACTGAGAACTGAGAAGAGGGCTGGATTCAGCACATATTCTTGTTTGACACCTTGGTCTGTTGTGAATTCCTGGGATTCATTATTGTACGTTTTTACTATGTTTCTATTATTTTTATATATACACTTTATAATTTCTATTCTGTTACCATTCACTCTATTTGTCGTAATGCTTTGCATATGTCCTTTCTTCGAATTCTGTCAAACGCCTTCTTTAAATTTATGTAGCTTATGTATCTATCTCTTTGTTCTTATTTATTATCTACTCATTCATTAGTATTATACACAACAGTTTGACTCACGTGCAGCATGTGATATAAATATTTCATGCGAAATTTGTATTGTCTCATGTTTACATGTTGAGATTTGTTTATGAAATTAAAGTCTCATGACATATTCTCTCACGAAATTACATGTAGCAGTGGCGGGTCTACGGGGAGGGAAAATGAGGAAATTGTCCCCCCTAACAAGGTCTAAAATTAAAGAAAAAATTGTTGAAACATAAAAATATATTCGCTGACAGGAAACTTAAGCCACAAACAGACAAATTCAATCCAATAAACACGCTAGTGAGAAAAATTAAGGGAACTTAATGCATATAAGTTATTATTTATGTCATTTATTGTTATATGTGGTTTGGATTTATATTTTTTGTGTCTTTTGGTTGGTGTTTTATTGGAGGCTCCCCCCTAAGGCAAATTTCCCCTCTCAAGGGAAATGTCTATATCCGCCACTGATCTGTAGTACCGATATTACCGATATGTAGTACCGCACTATTTTCACAATGAAAATAAATGTTTCTTATTTTTTTTTATTTAATGAGACAAAAATCTCGAGATATTCTCACCTTAGGAGATATTTTTAAGGATATTTTGGATTCGCACCTTAAGGCCTAAATGTCAAATATTGTCAATGAATTCCTTTACTTATAATAATTTTCTTTTGTTCACTAGTCAATAAAGTCATAATATCTTAACTAATAGTAATAAATTGACACACCATAGGCATGAAAATGGTCCGTGCCCAATACTTCTTCGAAATGTACCTCCTCGTCACAATAGTAGCCTATCATAAATATTTTTAGAGTCATCAGCAGCTACTGACAGCTACTAGTTACTGTTGAAAATTCACCATGGCTGCGTGACACATTAAAAATTTTTCGCTCTACATGAGCTCGAGACACTCATTCAAACAGTTTGCTGACAAATAATACACCAATAAAACAACAAAAAGGCGTATTTTCGTGTCCGGCATTGTCGTTTTCCTTGTTTAAATGTTTTAAAAACGAATGATGAGTCTTTAGGGGCCTTAGAAGTGAATTATTGATTTATTTCAGGAAGGTAGTAGCTATATTAAGATAGATGGCACTTTGTCATTCTCTATGTATTTAAAACGAATAAACGATTAGTTCAGGAACTGATGGTATTGTTGAATACTTCAGGTGCTTCCTAGGTATCCTTCAGAAGAATTTTATTAGAATTTAAGCATTTCTATTATAAATTATATAACATACCATAGTCGTTGTATATTTTATTGTGTATGTTATTTAATAGCATTATCTCTTCTAGGAATATACATATTTATACATACTACGGTCAACGTCTCTCTAACCATTCTTACTATACTTTGATGTTACTAGCAAAATGTTCAACCTCTAATGTGAAATAGAAATATGATCATCACCATCAACCCGTACTCGTCCACTGCTGGACATAGGTCTCCCTCAGCTCTTTCCATCTTTCTCTATTTTGTGCGGCTTGCATTCAGTTGCCGACAATACGCTTCGGATCGTCAGCCCATCTGGTTGGTGGTCGTACTCTGCTCCGTAGTGCTTCTTCTCGTGGTCTCCACTTGACAATACGTTTTGTCCATCGCATCGGTTGTCTGACAATCTGGCGACGTGTCCTGCCCAACAAGCGACGCGATTCTTTCGACGGCGTCCGTTGTTTTTGTTCTACGACGTATTTCTTCGTTTGGGATTCGGTCCCTCAGGGAGACACCCAACATCTGGCGCTCCATAGCCCTCTGATGCGAATCTTGTTCACTACCTTTTTTGTGAGTGTTAATGTTTGCGCTCCATAAGTGAGTACAGGCAATACACACTGGTCAAAGATTTTCCTTTTCAGGCATATGGGTAAGTCCGATTTAAATACATAGCTCAGTTTACCAAACGCTGCCCAGGCTAATCCTATGCGACGTGGGAGCTCGCACGTCTGGTTATCTCTTCCCAACCGAATTTCATGTCCCAAGTACTTATAAGATACAGTCTGCTCAATATCCATTCCATCAACAGCAATATTACGATTTAGCACCAGATTAGTCATTATTTGCGTCTTGTTGATATTAATCTTTAGTCCAACCTCTAAGGAAGCCTGATATAACTTGTTCAACATTATTATTGCATCATCCATACGATCGGCTATAAGGACGATGTCATCTACGAATCTCAAATGACTTATCTTCTCTCCATTTATATTGATACCATATTCGTTCAGATCTGCCTTCTTAAAAGTGTGTTCTAAAAGGGCTGTGAACAGCTTTGGTGAGATGGTGTCTCCTTGCCGTACTTCCTCGCTGCATACAGAATTTATTAGTTTAGAAATATGATAGAAATATGAAATAGCATAGAAATATAATATAAACAAAATAATGACGAACACAGACGGCCCAAGACATTCATAACTATAAATAGCAGTGAGATAAAGTTCAGGTACCTATATTTACCTAGACCATTCTGAAACTTGACAAAGAGATTCAAAAAGTGCAGGATTTTTAAAACTTAGTTAGATACTTAAGAACCGCAAAATAGCCCAATACTTGAGGAGCAAAGTGTTCAACCAATGCGTCTCTCCTATTATGATATGGATGTCGATGTCAAACCTGGACCATAACCGAAGACAATATGAATAAACTCAAATGAAGCTTTACAGGCTACACTTCTAGACAAAAAACCAACATTGGAACGCCACAATACAACATTGGAGACCTTACGAAAGTAAACGACTATATAAGAGGAAAACCACAAATACAAAGAAGACATAAAAATCGTAGGAATAAATTGACGTAGGTATGTTATTCAGGATAGAGATCAATGTAAGAAGTTGGGCGAGGCATATGTCCAAACATCGAAAATAGAAGTAAAAAATAGAAAGACTGTGAAATAGAATCAAAAATCTCGATTTGTTTCAGATCAAAGAATAACAGTAGGTACTGATAGTACATGAACTACTCAATAATGAAAAGAAGCAGGTGATGTCGAATCAGCAGTACGCAGTATATACAACATCATTAATTCAAAAGGGGCAAAAACAAACTAAAAGATATACAAAGACAAAAAATAAAAAAAAATTGAAAATGGTTATTCATTTTTACAAAAAATTAAAAATAATGACAAAAAAAAGATAAAAATAACACTACGAAGATAAGATATTGTTATGATCTGCTTTTTATTAATTTTATATTAATTATTATTTATTTGATTAATTATTTAATTGTCGCAAATCATACATAAAAATGAATAAAAAATCTCAGGGTGCCTTTTTATACTATTAAAAAAAATCTAAATTATCTCACGTTATACTTATCTTCTCTCGTGGGTTCAGTATCTCTTAGTTGATCCTAATCGGGATAAAATAGGGAAAAGAAATAAAGTAAAATATTAAAATAAACATACAGAATTGTCTTTTATTTGTCAAAATCAATACTCTAAAATCTATCAAATCTAAAACCTGTGGACACAGATGTCTGAATGAAATCTTTACCACTTAAATTTATTATAGTTAAAAAAAACATTTTATCGGTTTGTTTCCGATGACTATGGTAAAACAAACTAAACAAAACAAATTTATGTATTCGCAAGATTACCTATATTTACTATTTACTTTTTGAAATATTGGAATTTTAATTCATATGCTTTTTACTCAAAAATTTAGTTTCCGAACAAAAAAAATCTCTTTCACATAAATTGACTGACCTTTTGCTTCACTCACTCTGATGTCTTCTCGTGACCCAGAACAGCTCTCCCTCGTTGACTATGTTAAAGGCTACTCATCAAAGCTCTCTCCGTTCTCCAGCTTCAAAACTATCAGCATACCAGCACCAATTCTCCAACAAGCCGGGCCTCTTTTGACACGTACTCGATTCAAACAAAACTCCAAAAATTCTCTGCTCTCCTTCTCACAATAATACAGAATCAAAGAGGTATTTCGTCTCAATTTGATCTGTCTCTCGTTCCACTTTTCAACACTATTTTCCACTATCAAACAGCCACTGGTATCTGCTAACTATCTATCCACGAAAACGTCGAACTGCTCCTCAGCGATGCCAAAAACATAATGACTTCTCTTTCAAACTCTCTCAATCATCCAATCCATTATTCCCCTTCCACATTGCCAAGAATCAAAAAACATCGGCTTTTCCATTCGACAAACAAACAGTCACCCTCAAAATTATTCCGATCATCCTAATTACTTTCTGAGAACTATACAATATTTACTCGTGTTGAAACAAAGATACTAAAATTCCAAATTTCTTTTAAATTATCAATTTCTAGAAATTGATAATTACCTCTATCCTAAACAATCTTTTTCCATTTTAAATCTAAATACATCGTTATTTTCACTTTAATTATTCACAAAAGTCTTTAATGGTTCATCGGAAAGCTCATTAAAAGAGAAATCTACTTACATCCAAACTACATTCTAAGAAATATCTACAGCTCAATATACAGGGTGTATCAAATTTATGTGCCCGCGTTATTTAAAAAAAAATTTAATTTAATTTTTATTTTGCTTTTGATTGATAAAATTGAAAACACAATAATATATAAAGGAGATTAATGAAAACGATTGTAAATGGCGCTACAATAATGAAAAAATGGTACGTATTGTATATATCGGTTTGAGAAAGTCTTTCGACGTTGTCCGATGCCTAACTTGCACGTCCTTCTAGCATCCCATTGGCCATCTCTAATATCCCTTGTACACATTGCTTTGATTACCCCTACTGTCCATGTCTTTTTAGGTCTTCCTCGTTTTTTACGGTTTGGTGCATATTCTGAAAAAATGGTCCAAACTAGAATAAACCTAGGAAAATGACACCAAAAAATTTCATGTCCATGTCTTTTTGGGTCTACCTCGTTTTTTACGGTTTGGTGCATAATCTGAAAAAATGGTCCATGAAAAAATGGCCCAAACTGGAATAACCCTAGGAAAATGACACCAAAAAATTAAAAGGAAATACAGAAAAGGAACCAAATACAATGACGAACAAGACGATCAAAAGAGAAAAATTTGAAATCACAAAATTGACAAAATATACCTAAAAACAAATTTAAATGAAAAAGGAACACCAAAGACAGAAGAGAGAACAGGGACAAGGAGAGATTAATTTGGTAACATGGAACGTGAGAAGAAGTAGGGGAAAAATGGTAGAACTGGTTGGGGAAATGATAGGTCAAAAAGTGGAAATACTGGTAATAACTGGAATACAGGCAAAAGGAACAGCTTAAAGAAAATACACTAAAGATAGTGGCTATTTTGGCCAGGTCGTAAACAAATTTACAAGAGTGTAAGTAGCTGACACAAACAACAATGAAAAATCGATAGTAAGTAGACTAATATCTGGTGAACGCTAATAAATGGAATACACTACAAGACACAAAGGTAAACGGTGAGGCAGAAATTGGAATTGAGCACTATATACCAGAAAAAATGAGATAACCTGTTAACAGATAGAGAAAAGAAGGGTGGACAGAGGAGATACAAGCAAAAATAAAGAGGAAAAAAGAAAAATGGAAAAGATAATCACAATAAGACCTGGGGATTATGAAACTTACAAATAAACACGAAAGGGAGTCAAAATAAAATAGTAGTCAAATCAAAGATGCCAAAGAGAAGTATTGGGACTAATTAAACTACAGGGAAAATTAAAAATTCTTCTATGGTACCTACTCTAAAACAGTTAGGCAAGTACTACAATTTCTGTTAAAAATGTACCATGGCTGCGTGACACATTAAAAATTTTTCGCTCTACATGAGCTCGAGACACTCATTCAAATATTCAAACAGTTTGCTGACAAATAATACACCAATAAAACAACAAAAAGGCGTATTTTCGTGTCGGGCATTGTCGTTTTCCTTGTTTAAATGTTTTGGAAACGAATGATGAGTCTTAGAAGTGAAATATGGATTAGTTTTTCAGGAAGGTAGTAGCTATATGATATGTATTAAGATAGGGCACTTTGTCATTCTCTATGTATTTGAAACGATTAGTTCAGGAATTGATGGTATTTTTGAATAGTTTAGGTGCTTCCTAGGTATCCTTCAGAAGAAATTTATTAGAATTTAAGCATTTGAATTATAAATTACACAGGTAGGTACTATATTATCTAACATACCATTGTCGTAGGTATTTTTATTGTGTAGTTATCTTATTCTTATGTAATAACATTATCTTTTCTAGAAACGCCTCTCTAATTACTCGCAGTTGCTTAGTGTAGAATAATTATTATATTAGTTTGGTTTCTCTCTCTCTCTTGTCGTTTGCCCATTACTGAGGATCGTGATTTTTCCAATATTCCTAACAATTTTTTTCCATTGGTTTCTATCTTCTATGGAAGTGGATATGGAGCTGATAACCACAATCCAGAGTTTGTATTGCAATACCATAAATCAGGTAAGAACAAGCAATCTTATTTCCAGCAAATTTACGAATAACGACGGAGTCGGACAAGGAGGGGTATTGAGCCCCCTACTGTTTATCTATGTAATAGACTGGCCAAAAAGTGCTGGCCAAAAACAAAAAAAATACCATAGTATACAGAAACCTACAACAAATAAAAATCGATGCCTGTGTATTTGATGATATTGTTATTGTGACAAGAACTGAAAGAGCTCTGGAGGAGAACATCAGAATCTGGGACGCAGAATTAAAAAATTACAATCTAATAATTAATACGGAAAAAACAGCAATATCCAAGTGATGGCAATATCCAAGAAAGAAATTAACCTAAATATTGAAATCCAAGGGAACAAAATAGAACAGGTAGATACATTTAAATATATATTAACAGTCCTGTACTTATTGCGGTCCTGTACTTGTCCTCTGCAGTCTCTTGTACCCATTTCTTCTAGGTCAGTCCGGACGGCATCAAACCACTTCCTTCGTGGTCTCCCTCTTCTTTTCTTCCCTTGTTCTCCTGCTGATAAAACTCTTAGGACGTTTCTTTCTTGTGGCATTCATAAAACATGACCCAACCATCTCTTTCGCCACTTTGCTTATTTGTTTCTGTATTTTTTTTTCTTTCATCGTTAGGTCGCTGTTTATGTAAATGCGTTCGTTGTTGTTTTTTAACTTTCTCTTGTTTTTCAATATCTCCATTTTTTCAGTCATTGTTTCCCCCCAATTTCTCATTTTCTATAACACAGAGATTCTCCCCAATTTTTGTGGCGTTCCTTAATTTCACTTTTACTTGCAACTCTCTGGTTAGGAAATTTTCCATCCCTTCTCTTACGTTTCTATCGTCGTTTTTGTCCATTTTTAATCCTGATATTATCAGATTTTTCTTCTTACTGTATTTTTCTATGTATTCGATTGTTTCCTGTAGTTGCTTTACTTCTCTTTTCAAGTTCTGATTCTCTTGCCTCATTTCCATTAATTGCTTATTGTTTTCGGCTTGTTCCTTCCTCACTTGTTTTATTTCGTTCATCATTTCTTCATTTTTCTCCATAAGTTCTCTCATCATTCTAATCATAACTGCATTTGTATCTTTGTCTGGTTCATTTTTCTGTGTTGTTCTCTTTGTTTTTTGCTTCTTTCAAAACTGTCCTCGTTTCCTTCCGTTCTCTTCCGTTTAGTTTCTTCGTCTGTTTCTACCTTGCTTCCAGTTTCGCCTCTGTGTGCACTCATTGTGTTTTTATTTGGAGACCTATTTCTTTATTTACTTATTACTATTAATATTATTAAATATAATTATTAAATTTTTAAATTTAATAATTATATTTAAACATTTAAATACCTAGGAATAATTTTAAATAAGAAGGGAACACAAGAAAACGAAATTGGAAATAGGATAAAAGCAGCCACAAGAACATATCATGCCCTGTATACTGTATAAAAACTTCTTAAATAAAAAGGAAATAACAAGGAAAACCAAAATGATAATATTTAAAACAATTTACGTACCTATCACTACATATGGAGCAGAGAATTGAGTATTGAACGACAAACAAGAAAAGAGATTGCAAGTTGCTGAAATCAGGTATTTAAGAAAAGTCGTGGGAGCTAGGAGAACCGATAAAAGACGTAGCGAAGATATTAGAAGAGAATTAAAAGTAAAAACATTAAAGGAAAAATTCATGGAAAGAAATTAAAATGGACTGGGCACTTATTTAGAATGAACGACGGCGGCAGACAGGTTAAAATGACATGGGAAGCGAGGCCGATAGGGAAAAACAGGAGAGGCCGACCAAGGAAAACGTGGAATATAAGTGTGATGGAAATATTGCAGAATAGAGGAAAATCGTGGCAGGAAGCCAAATAATTAGCTAGGGACCGAAAAAAGTGGCGTAAGTTCGCAGAGAATAACGAGTAAAGAAGACACCTCGACACCTTCCGGTAAAAGAGGATCATCGATTATGTTATGTTATGGTCTCTATCTTCAACTGCTCTAAGAGCTTCGTAGAATGAGTTTCCAGCTGAATTCTTTATTTGGTCGGACTATCTAGTTGGTGTTCGTCCTCTTGATCTTCTCCCCGGAACGTTTCCAGAAATAATTAATGTTTCGAAACTCTGCGAACCACGTGACCGAAGAATTGCAGAATTCGATGCAGACATATTATGGACAGCCTTTTTTAATCTCCAGTTGGTTTAGAATGGAAACGTTTGTCCTATGAGCTGTCCAAAGTATGCGCAGTATTCTTCTCCAGCACTACATCTCAAAGGCATCAATTTTCTTGGCGCTCGCGTGCGCGAAGAGTCTAAGTATCTGCCCCGTATAGAAATATTGAGAATATAAGGGCATTCATCAGTCTTATCTCGATATTTTAAGAGATAGATCTGTCTTTCCAAACTGTAGTTAGGCGACTCATCACATTTTTTACCATATACCAATACGTCTTCGAACATCTGCTTCACAGTTACCATCGTTAGTTATACTTTACTAGAACTGAGATAGACAAAGCTGTTTACTATTTGGTATTCCTGTAGCATGTTAGTCAGTGAATAGTGTGGAACCTGTCGACCACCATTATTTTTGTTTAAGCTTTATTGATTTTTAGACCAACTTTATTGCTTTCTTACTCAACTCTTCGCAGGAGATCAAACATTTCTTGCTCATTTGCTGCTATAAGTGTAGTGTATTCAGCAAGTCTTAAATTGGAGATTTTCCTACCAGCTACTGTTACTCCACCGGCCCATCCTTCTAAAACCATCCTCCTGACACGTTCACCATAAATGTTGAATAAGTCAGGTGACAACACGCATCCTTGTCTAAAAAATGATTAGTCGAATAGTAGCCTAATAAAATAAAAAAAAGTCAAAATGTAAATTCGTACAGGTTAAAACAAATTTTATATCAAAGTTTAGGTGGGTACAAAAGATATTTTCAAGAAAGTATCCAAATCATACAAGGGGATCATTGTTTAAATAATTAAAAAGGGGTCATGTTTGCAAAAAAAACTACTTTTTTAACTGCTGAGGTAATTCATTTATTAATGAAGGTCTATGGGATTTTTTTCTGCAAAGTTGAAGGGTAAATATTTCACATAAGACTTACTAAATTAAATTTGACCCCCTATTTATTTAAATAATTGTATATAAAACTTTAAAAACAAATTTGCAAAAAATTATTTTTAGCGTTTTAAATAAGCACTATAAAATATCTTGTTTTACAGACTAGGTTGCGCTATGTTACCAGTATTAAGCAAAAAAAAATTGGTTGAAAAATATTTAATATTTTTTGAGATATTGAATTTGTTTATTAAATGTTACTATTTTTTCAACTGCAAAAACGCGGTTGTTGCCAAAGAAATATTCACCTGCTTATGATCTCATTATTTTTATTTTTATGTATATCTTCGATAAATGTATTGATAAATTCAACTTTCAATTAAACTCTCCCCTAAAATGTCATTTAAAAATTATTCAAATTTGTTTATAATTTGTTTTTTTAATAACGTCGCGGGGATTAAGTATTTTGAAATGCCGTTTCGAGAATTGGTTTCCTGGGAATTTTTTACTAATTAACAAAATTTTTTTGTCGTTTTTTCTTCTTCTTCTTTTTCCTTGGAGTTATATTACTACGGGCCCTTTTAGGGTTAAATTTTATTAAGAATGTCGAATCTCTGAGTTGTAGATTCTAGACCTAAAAATATTAAGATTTAACTAAAATCTCTTAAATAAAATGTAGCTACTTACTGAGTTACAGGGTGTTTTATTTAAAAATTTAAAAATTATTGTTACCAAGTACTTTAAAACTATTTGACGTATCCTTATCATACTTGGCAGAAAGTGTGGCTATTATACACCCTACTAAATTGTGATTAATAAACGTTTCTAGCTAGTGCCAGAGGCGTACGACAGGGGATAGTGAATGATTGACCCTTCCCAAATTCTACGCCACTGAGTGAATTACTATTTTAGCGAAATTTTTCGATTCTCCAATACTTTGTATGTAAATAACTTTTTTGGTATCCATAAAGTCATCAGTTTGAGAGATATTGAAAGTTTAAAATGAATTAATGAATGAATCAAAATAACTATACCGTTTCATTTTTAACGTCCAATATCTCGAAAACTAATGACTTAATCGTTACCAGTAAAGAATATATTATTTACATATAAAGTATTGGAGAATCGAAAAATTTCGCTAAAATAGTAATTCCCTCAGTAGCGTAGAATTTGGGAAGGGTCAACCATTAACTATCCCCTGTCGTACGCCTCTGGTAGTAGCTAGAAACTTTTGTTTATCACAATTTAGTAGACTGTATAGTACCCACACTTTCTGCCAAGTATGATAAGGATATGTCAAATAGTTTGAAAGTACTTGGTAAAAATAATTTTTAAATTTTTAATTAAAACACTCTGTAACTCAATAAGTAGCCACATTTTATTTAAGTGATGTTAGACCAATCTTAATATTTTTAGGTCTAGAATCTACAACTTAGAGATTCGACATTCTTAATGAAACTTAACCCTAAAAGGGCCCGTAATAATATAACTCCAAGAAAAATAAAAAAAGAGGAAAAAAAGACAAAAAAAATTTGTTAATTAGTGAAAAATTCCCAGGAACTTAGTTATCGAAACGGCATTTCAAAATATTTAATCCCCGCGAAGTTATTAAAAAAACAAATTATAAAGAAATTTGAATAATTTTGAAATGCCATTTTAGGGGGAGTTTAATTGAAATTTGAATTTATCAATACATTTATCGAAAGTATAAATAAAAATAAAAATAACAAGATTTAATACAGGTGAATATTTCTTTGGCAACAACCGCGTTTTTGCAATTGAAAATAGAGTAACATTTAATAAACAAATTCAATATCTCAAAAAATATTAAATATTTTTGGACCAATTTTTTTTTATTTAATACTGATAATATAGCGCAATTTCTCCTGTAAAATAAGATATTTTATAGTGCTTATTTAAAACGCTAAAAATTATTTTTTGCAAATTTGTTTTTAAAGTTTTATGTATAATTATTTAAATAAATAGGGGGTCAAATTTAATTTAGTAAGTCTTATGTGAAAGACTCACTCTTTAACTTTGCAGAAAACAATCCTATAGACCTTCATTCGTAATTGAATGACCCCAGCAGTTAAAAAAGTAATTTTTTTGCAAAAATGACCCCTTTTTAATTATTTAAACAATGATCCCCTTATATGATTTGGATACTTTCTTGAAAATATCTTTTGTACCCACCTAAACTTTGATATAAAATTTGTTTCAACCTGTACGAATTTACATTTTGATTTACATGTAGTGCAATTTTATTTTACTAGACTATAGACAAATTAGAGTAAAACAACCAAACGATATAAAAACCATAGCAACAAGTCGTGGTAAAATGGGACGATATTTTTTAGTCCAGAGAAATAAGATTTTTCTCGTGACACAACCCCCTCCAGGCCGAAACCAAATTTTTTGAGTAGTATGGACATCTATAATAATAACCTATATGTTTCCTGCAGCCGATTTTGATGATATACATAGTTATAAACAAACGAAGATCAAAAAACGGTAAATTTTCGCGTTTTTGTCTATTACTAAAAAGTGAAGCATTCTAAACAAATTTGAGAATCTCATAAATCATAAATAAAAAACTTCAATATGGCGTTCGCTGGATATGTCTATGTTTATTCTTATTTGTTGCTTAGAAAATTGCAAAATAAGTTATAAATTTTGAGATTTTATACATGTTCAAAACTTATGTAAAAATTAAGTTAGAACCTTCTTATTACACGGAATGCTGAGACTTCTTGTGCTTAAATTATATTTTAAATTTCAAAGCAATTGGTCAAATAGTTTAAAAGTTATTTAATTTGTTTATCCCAAATTCATTTTTTTTGCAACACTATAAGCCAGAAACTTATGAGGTTACAGATACTTCGGACAGTTTATGAAAGAAGAACTTTAAGTACATAATATTAACTTAATTAAAAAAAATGACAAAAAGTAATTTTAGCGTAAAATTATTTTGCAAAAACATGTCGACTTTTTGCTTACTTATAAACAATTAGAATAACTTTTTAACCGTTACCCGTAGAAAAATTATTTTTTCATATTTAGAAAGACTGGATTTTTATACACATTTAGAAAGAAAACAATTGTCCTAGGACAATTAGGGACGAAGTTAGCCCCCCTTTTTTTAATTCACATGTTCTTGCAAAATAATTTTGCAATATTTAGAATTATTTTTTGTCATTTGTTTTTAATTAAATTAATGTTGTAAATGTTATTCTTTCATAAACTATTCAAAGTATTACCGTAACTTCACCATTTTCTGACTTATAGTTTTGCAAAAAAAGTTAATTTGGGATAAACAAATTAAATAACTTTTAAACTACTTGACCAATTGCTTTGAAATTTAGGGTATGATTTAAGCACTAGAAGTCTCATAATTTCGTATAATAAGAAATAGTCCTGTCGCCAGGGGTGGTACAACGGCCTCCTTAATTCAGATGGCCTTACCCAAGTTTTTTTTTTATATATTTTGACCCGCAGAATACGAATTTTTTGGGTAACAGTTGATCCGGATGTCGATAAGATTCTTATAGACAAAGAACTTGAGGAATTACATAACAGCGATTTCTCGCAAAACAAAACATCTTTTTGTATTTTTTGGGTCATTTTAAGCAAAAAATATTCCTACAAGTTTTTTCGTAGAATGCATAATTTTCGAGATAACCGCGGTTGAACTTTCAAAAAATCGAAAAATTGTAATTTTTGAACCCGAATAACTTTTGATTAAAAAATAAAGTAGCAATTCTGCTTACCGCATTTGAAAGTTTAAGTCAAATTATATCGGTTTTGATTATTTGCATTGCTAAAAATTTATTATTTTATTGTTAAACAAAGCTAAAACACCTAGTATGTGAGTGATGTTTGCTATGATTTCTCATTTAAAATCGAACGAGTAGGTAGAGTAGCTACAAGTGCAAGCGAGGCAATTTCTACGTAGCATGCGTTAAAACGCATGTATTAGGCACGGGAAACACTATGTGTTTATAGATTAGTTTAACAATAAAAAAATTAATTTTTAGCAATGCAAATAATCAAAACCGATATAATTTGACTTAAACTTTCAAATGCGGTAAGCAGAATTGCTACTTTATTTTTGAATCAAAAGTTATTCGGGTTCAAAAATTGCAATTTTTCGATTTTTTGAAAGTTCAACCGCGGTTATCTCGAAAACTATGCATTCTACGAAAAAACTTGTAGAAATATTTTTTGCTTAAAATGACCCAAAAAATACAAAAAGATGTTTTGTTTTGCGAGAAATCGCTGTTATGTAATTCCTCAAGTTCTTTGTCTATAACAACCTTACCGACATCCGGATCAACTGTTACCCAAAAAATTCGTATTCTACGTGTCAAAATATATAAAAAAAACTTGGGTAAGTCCATCTGAATTAAGGAGGCCGTTGTACCCCCCCTGGCGACAGGACTAAAAGTTCTAAGTTAATTTTTACATATTATGTTATGAATATTTATAAAAACTCAAAATATTTATGATTTATTTTGCAATTTTCTAAGCAACCAATAAGGATAGACAGATTCCGCGAACGCCATATTGAAGTTTTTTATACGATTTAAGAGTTTCTTACTCTTAAATTTGTTTAAAATGCTTAACTTTTTGGTTATAGACGAAAAAAGCGAAAATTTACCGTTTTTATTGATCTTCATTTGTTTATAACTATGTATATCATCAAAATCGGCTGCAGGAAATAGGTTATTATTATAGATGTTCACACTACTCAAAAAATTTGGTTTCGGCCTGGAGGGGGTTGTGTCACCAACAGGATATTTTTTTCCTTATTTCTCTGAACTATTTCTCAACGATTTGCAGTGGATATTCTCGGTCCCATTTCGATGACAATGAGAGAAAACAAGTAGGTACTTAATGATCGCAATGGATTTTTTTTTCAAAATGAACTCAACTTGCATTTCTTCCTAATCAAGAAGGGTCTAGACTAGCAGAAGCATTCATAACACAAGTCGTATCAGGACGTGGAGTTCCTAGTTCCTTTAGAGTGAGTTACATTCTGCTCAAGGACGAAATTTTGAATCAGAATTATGGTGAGAATTAATGGAAATCTTGGATATTAAGAAAACTTGCACTACACCTCTCCATCCGCAATGAGACGGAATAGTCGAAAGACATAATAGAACTGTTTGCAAAAGAACATTACAACGATATTTCGCATCTATAGGCTTCCTGGGACGACCACAATATTTTATTTTTTAAATTCCATTATTTAATAAATAATTAATTATTAATTCAATGACAATCATTTCTATATCGCTACCAAAAAAATAGTAAATGTTATTCATAGTCATTGATACAAAACAAGTATCTACAATAAAAATTTCGTTCCCAAGCTTCTTTGACCAAAAAACTAAGATTGTTTCGTGATTTTCAGGATGTCGGTTCTCAATGGTCATGATTGCTGTGTCATTGCCATCTCGATTTTTATTAAAAGACAAGAATGCCAGTAAAAAGTGAGAAAAAGAATATTTAAGAATCATATTTTAACAGCATGAAAGAATTTTTAAGATGAGTCAGTCGCATCTACAACGACTTCGATGATAAAAAGTTTGTTGAATTAAAATCGGTTTCATTCTTTGTTCAAAAACTACACTGTCATTTTTATTTTATTTAGTGGATATGTAAGTGAAGATTATTTTGTAATTTAATTAATAATTCGTTTTTATTATAATAGTAGGGGCGGCAAATAGGTATAATATGCTAATTTGCTGTTACTCGACCGTTATGAGGACCTACAGGGTTGTGAAGATTAGATCCTAAAACCAAAACAAGTTAAGTTAAGTTTTCCATTCTAGTGGGGATTTTCCATTTTTTAATTTAATGTTCGACTAACAGTCATTTTCCGATTATAACGCCATCTATCCATAATTAAAAAAATATCTCGAATAAGTTACTTATTTTTACGTAAGGAGAATCCAAATCTGCAATAAAAACTGGGGCTCCTATTTAAGATTTTAAAGTCCAGGAGCGTCATTTGAAATTTTGCTTGGGGGGGGGCAAGCATTATATATACAATACATTATATATGATGTAATGATGAAAATTGATGTTTTTTTATAAATTTCAGTCATTTTCAGGGCCAGGAGGGCAAATGCCCCCCTGCCCCTATCAAATGACGCCCCTGAAAGTAACCCCCCATCCCACCTCCGTGGGTGGTCGTTTTTGATGTCGATCCATAGATTTTTAAAAAATATTGAACACGGATTTTTCAGTTATTTTCCCCCATTCTGCTTATGTGGTTATTTCATTCTTTTTTTCTATTTAGTGTCCATTCGTTTATACACTGTACGTTACATTGTCTTCTGATATCTTCACTCCTCTTTCGATTTCTCAGTGTATTTCCTGTAATTCTTCTCAGTACTCTCAACTCTGCCGTTTCCAATAGTCTTTGTATTCTGACTGTGTCGGGTCTTGTTTCTGATGCATATGTTATTAGGTATTACATTGGCTTTATAAATTCTTGACTTCATCTAGTCAAGAATTAAGACATCCTGTCAGTGTATTTGCTTTTTGTACTTGATTTCTCACTTCTTTGTCTAGATGTCCAGGCCTCCGTAGCTTGACGATGTAATTTCAAGGTATTTTGTTTCCATTATTTGTTCAATGCTGATACTATCAATTTCTAGTTTATATCGGATTGGCGGTTCTTTACTGATTAATATTGTTTTGACAAAGTGCAAAAAACTCGAAGAAGTATCACAAAGTTTTTTATTAAAAAGGTCAAAATAGGATGCGTTTCGGCTGTTCACAAGATGGTTCCTCCACATGTAGATGTCCTACATAATTTTATTATTTTAATCAGTGGCGTGCTGGCCATATAAATGAAACGGTGCAACCACCGAGAGGCTGCGGCCTCTTGAGGCCGGTCAAATAAGTTTTTTTCACAAAAAATTAATTTATTATTTGTAAGATTGCTTATTCTTAACCCTTATCCGGGCAACACATTTTACTTACGTAACCGGGCAACTCTGGTCCGTTGGGCCCACCACTGTTCTTGAATGAACTATTCGTATTTACCCATATATTTCTAATATTATTTTTTGATTTTTTATTGTTAAATTTAAATTGTCTAGATTAAAAAAGGTGCTACTATAGTATGCGGTCTACCTCGAGAGAGCGATCTACCTGAAGTTATTAGTTGTCCAATCAATAAAGGCATATATGTAGCTCTGTAGAGTCGCAATATTTCAAGTCCTCTATCCCCATTACTTTTTCGGCTTCTTTATTTGTACACTTCACTATTTCGTTCACAATTTTTTCGTCCTCAAACAAACAAAAGGAGTCAACAGGATCATCTACACTTTGACCATGGGCTAACATTACTTTGTGCACCTTGCTTTTTATTATGTCGCAGGATCGCATACGCCCTGTCGGTTGTGGTTGACTCTTCCAGTTAATTCCATCCTAGTTTCAAAAATTACACACTCTGAAATCTGGGAACTTGTAGCTACACATTCTTCTTCATTATCACTCAATACTACTTGCTGATCATCCTCTTCACTTGCTTCCGAACGATGGTCTTCAATTTCAGAGTCACTTTCAATGCCACCTACTGCAGGAGATTCTTCATCATGGGAATCCCATAAATTCTTTGCAATATCGTGCAATTCTGCAGCAGATAATGGTTTTCGGGACATTTTATTCGCACTATCTACTTTCACTGTAATTCAATATAATTTTAGGAGCTTAGTTGTTGAAACTAACATCGATATCAAACGACTGATAGCCGATGCATTATTTATTTCAAAATATGTACAGGTACCTACCTAACAATATTATTGCATTCCACCAATGATTATCAGTTTTTAAAATTCATTTAGAATAGATATAACACCTATTGTAAGCATCTCTTTGATGTTCACATCAAAGGGATGTTTACATTGTTTGAACCCGTTTAGACTTTATTATTGGATTTCCGGAATCGTAAAAGTCGTTTAGATAATTCACACAAACATTACATGACTGCCAGATTAACTTGTGTAAAAATTTTTTAGACTTTATATATAAATACAAATAGGGTCCGACGGGCCCGTGTTGCCCGTTTACGTGACAAAATGCTGTCGACGCAATAATTTCAAAAATGATAATGAATATTTTGAATAGCTCCTGACTATGTTGAAGTAAACATACTTCTAAACAAATTCAGTGATGCATAAAATTCAATAAAATTTTTTTTATCAGTTTATGATAAAATAATTGGCGTTTCGGGCCCGTTGGACCCACCTTGCCCGGATAAGGGTTAAATAAAAAAAAAACATAGCGAATTTAAAAAGTTTCATTAAATTCAAAGGTTTATGTTTGATTTAAAAATATTTTATATTTTTAAACGTTTTTCTTTATTCCTGCCTTTTCTTCAATGCAAATGAATGAAAATTTGCAGACATATGCATTCGCGGGAACAATACACAAATAATCAATAAAAAAATGTATGTTTATTAATAATTGTTTAAATAAAACAAAAACGATTTTAATGGAAAATTCTTACATTCTCTTGTTTTTTACAATGAAGAAACTTAAAACTTTTACAGATCGTAGCCGTGACTATGAAAATATGAACTATACATAATTTCACTTTTTACGTTAATTGTTTACGTTATGCTTCATAAATAAACAATAAAGTTTAAAGTTTTTATAACTAAAATAATAAGTAACTTTTAATAATAAGTAATAAAAGTAACTTTAATAAAAACTAAAAAAAAATATGAAAAAAAAATTTAAGAAACGCTTTTCTTTAATTACGAGTGACTAAAATTAAAAATATTATAAAAAATCAACTAAAAAGCAAAAAAATAAAAAATTTAAACTCAAAAGATTATTCGAAAAAAACTGTTAGACAGATTAAATATACAAAAATCTCACACATTCGTTAAAAAATTGAAAAAATCTAACACATTCGTTAAAGAAAAGCGCATTCTTTAACGCGTCTTTATCGAATAAACGGCTTTCGCCTTACGCTTTTATTTAACGAATGTGTTAGATTTTTTAAATTTTTTAACAAATTTGTGAGATTTTTATATACTTAATCTGTCTAACAGTTTTTTTCGAATAATCCTTCGAGATTGAATTTTTTATTTTTTGCTTTTTAGTTGATTTTTTATATGTTTAATTTTAGTCACTAGTAATTAAAGAAAAGCGTTTCTTAAAAAATTTTTTCATATTTTTTTATTGTTGTATAAATAAAAAATCCTGATAATAGAAGGTAAAATGAGGATGAGAATCCGCATTTATATAAAATCACCGGGCCTCTTGAAAAGTTCCAGCACGCCATTGGTTTTAATTATAACAAAATTTTGAAAATCGCTTAACACCAATAACGATGAATGTTAGTGTAACAATATGTGTCATGTAAACTAATTGATTTTTCCTCCCTGTTCTGGTCAATCCTAGATGTTTGTGTTCCTGTACTTAGCTGACGATGGCTCGTGCTGAGCCGAAACGCGTCCTATTTTGACCTTTTTAATAAAAAACTTTGTGACACTTCTTCGAGTTTTTTGTACTTTGTTACGTCGAGACCACATTTGCGAAATGTCTTCATACTATTGTTTTAGCTTTCTGAGAAGAAATTGTCATATTGAATTCTTTTGCTCTTATTTTTTAAATCTGTAGACTCACCTTTGCAGACTATCTTCATATTATTCATGCATCGTGCTAATATAAAAAAATACAAGCGTTTAAGTTAGCACGTGTAGGCAGGCAACGGCGGTTAGTCTTTAAACAATGACTTCGGCAAGCAGGTAAAACGAGCAAGGAACCTTACAAAAGCGTTCCCTGTATTTCTTAATAAATTTTAATTTCAAATTTTTTGATGAATAGTTATTCTTCGTTTTTATTAATACGTACCTAAGTAGACAAAAATTAAAATTTATTAAGCAGTTACATTTCGTACTGTATTATTACTGTACTAATACAGAACTTGCGTAGTTCAAAATGTACCCATCAAATTAGAAACAAAAGAAGCAAAAAGCGCTTTAGAGCGGGCCCCTGCGGGGTCCGCGCCCTGGTTCCGCGGAACTCGCGGAACCATGCTCAGTAAGGCACTGATTATATCTATGTGTCTTACTCTGACAAATCCTTTCTTTAGGTCAATCAGACATAGAAATGCTGGTCAATTATACTCTAGTGATTTCTCAGTAATGGTGTTAATGGTTCTATCGTTGCTGCTCCAGAATATCTCAGTAGGTAATTCGTTTTATATTCCGTCCTTACGACTTACGTGCAGCTTTTATGTTCTTCAGCTTTTCAGGTGTTTTTTGAACTAGTATGACATAAAATACCTAAATAATGTTTTGTTGGCGGGTTTCATAAAATTGATGTAACACATTTAAAAACCAGAATTCTTAGTAGAGAAGCCACCCAAGCTATCATCATCGTTATTTCCAACATGTGCGTGGGAGCGTCATATCTCTGACAAATGGAGTGTAGACACCCAAAGAAAGTAACAACCAACAAGACACACACAAACACATGCTGCGATCCCTCGGCTCATTAGTATTCATGATACGGGCCCGTGCCAAAATTTTCACTTAATTTTCCACTCCATCCTCAACGATTAGTTAAGATGACATCTTGTGTGTGTAATTAAAGCAATTAAAAGTACAAATTGCTCCCGACCTCACACACTTTAATCTAATTTTATGTCGGCGTGTCGAATCGGCTTTTAACAAACTGCTGAAAGATGAGCCTTTTCGGTAGTCGGTGGTAAAAATCACGGATGGTGAGATTTGAATTATGAGATAGCGCCGGCTATTATTACAATTCCTTAGAAAATTAAAATAAAACAATATTTATGTTTTACGTAAATTTTTTTTAATCATACTTTATTTAACAATCAGAATATTATACATTTTATAAGTTAAAGTGTTGACTTGGTAGCTGGGCTCCTCATTGGCGTGAAGGAATTCCTTCCAGCGAAGGAGTCTAGGTTGTCTTCATGTCAGCTCGCCATAATCTCTTTAACCTTCGGACACCTACTAGCGGTTGTAAGACTGCGTTGGGTGTGTTTCCATTTTCTCGTGGTGTTTGTTGTACCTAGCTTTAATGATACCTGTGATGAATGGAACCTTCAGATCTTGATATAATGTTAAATTCGACACGAACCAAGGTGCGTTTGTGATCATGCGTAGTATTGTAATTGGCTATTTTGGATGATAGCAAGATTAGTTTGCTTGCACATCCCCAGACTTCGATACCATACATCCATATTGGTTTGATTATGGTCTTATATGTCAGCAGTTAATGTTCCAAACTTAATTTTGATTTTCTACCTATTAACCAGTAGAGTTCTTTGACTTTCAAATCAATTTGTTTTCTCTTTTTTGTTATTTGCACTTTCCAAGTATAAGTTTAGAGTCTAGATGTATGCCTAGTTGGAAGAGTTGTTTTTAGCAATAATTTTGTTAATAACAAAAAATATCAAATAACTACGTAAAATTGAAAAAATATTTTTTTTTGATTACACAGCAAACTATTGTTGCTATAAACTATATCAACTAGTGTTGCCCAAATGCAAGACCAAGACGAGACTTAGGCAGTCTTGGTCTTGGTCTTGCGCCAGTACACCTGGTCTTGGTCTTGGTTTTGGTATTGCGCTCCCGGTCTTGGTATTGCAGCAAGAGTCTTGCAAGTCTCGCAGTTGCCCATTAGCATATTGCATATCTTAGAACAACGTAACAGATAGGTACATTTTAAGCTTGAATATCATAGCCATAGTAAAGACTAGCCAAAATATCATAGCCATAGTAAAGACTAGCCAAATTAATAAATATCTAAACAACTGACACCGGGTGGGGTTTGAACCCACGATCGCTGTCTATGTTCTAACTAACTAAAGTTAAAACTACCTCTTAAAACCCACAAAATTTCATTTGCATATCTCAATCGATTTTAGAGCAATAAATAAATCGTCAGTTTGTAAGAAAAATTTCAACCCCTCCCTATTTGGTGAACAAAAGCATTTATAAAGTAAGAAAAAACACAGTTTGATTGGTACACCCGGTATACACTGTCTACCAACAATATATATTATTACTGCGATATTTATAAAGAATAGAATAAGACCAAATATTAAAAAAAATCACTTAAAATTAAATAACAACAGGTTTAGGAAATTTGAGACATTAAAAATGCCCCGTTTTTAAGGTGATATGGTGCCATGGACGTATAAATAAAGATGGGTGGTGCGTTAATTTCTTGGACAAATATAAGTGCTAAGGTGACATATTTTTAAAAAGTTTGGATACGATATTCGATATTACTGTAGGCGTCGCAACGCAGGAATGTTGTGTTATATGAATATGATTAGAAGACGACTATTCTCAAAACCAGGACAATTAATAATTTCAGAGCAAAGAAGTCGGCTGCATGTCGAAACAAAACTTCCATTTAAAAAATTGAACAAAATATTCTACAATTTCCCTAATAAAACGCTTTGAAACAGTGTATTGTTTGGATGTCGACCTTTTCGTGTAATGGATTCTTTATCTATAATATTTGCCGCCGTATTCCATAACAACAAAGTAGCTTTGTTTTTGGTTTCAAGTTACTTTTCTTTGTTCATTCACTGTTGGCGGTGACAAACTGTAAAATGGCCAAATTGCAATTTTTGTTATCGCTTAATCTTTGACGATTTGGAAAAGTGTGTGGGTATATTTTCGTGTACTTAATCTATTATTTAGCCAATTTTTTCATTGTCCAGTCACTCTTGGCTTATATAATATAACAAGAACAAGTGTTGTTGAAAAAACTGAATCTGTTTTCATTTCTATTTTTTGAGTTTGGTTTATTAGAGTTTATTAGGTTTATTAGGTTCAATTTGTGCAGTCGATTCAGAAAGTTTAAATTTTAAATTCTGAAAATATTGTGAAGTGAAAAAAATGAGTGAAATAAAAAAAAGTAGCTGAGTGGAGCGATGAAAAGAAAAATGAAACAAAAAAAGGAAGAAGTTCTGAAGAAGATGCCCAAAATTTCTTCATTTTTCCATCAACCAGATTCTCAAAGTGATTTAGATTGCAATGGTAAGTAGGTACTAGATCTCTATCTACTAATGAAACAATAATTCTTATCTAATTGTCGTCTGTAACAGGGGTGGCCAAGGTCCTTGATATTCTTTGATAGAAATTTGAATTTTTTTAGAAGCCGTCATTAAATGCGTATTAAAAAGTTATGCAAAAAAGAGGTATTGAAAAATTTTTTACAGAATTTTTTTACTTCTTTTGATAATTCTTTAAATCATAATGAATAAATGGTGACAGCACTTAGCAATTCTTTCAGATGCTGGTTAGTTCGTACTGATGAGTATTTGAATTTCAGGAATTTTAAAGTGGAATAAAATTATTCACACATGTCTTCTTCTTCATGTCCTATGCTCGATTATCGAGTGTTGGCTATCAAAATTGGCTATAGTAATTTTGTTGGCGGCAGCTCGGAAAATGGAAGCTGGAGTTTCTCAAATCACTCTCTTAGGTTTCTAAGCCATGACGTTTTTCTTCGACCTGGCCTTTTTCTTCCGTCTCCTTTGCCTTTTATTATTAAATGGAGTATATTATAACTCTCTGGGTGGCGCATTCTTCTCTAGGTGCCGTCTCCGCTTCGAAGGTTGGCAATCATCAAAGCGATTTTTACTTTTGAGAGTGCGGCTCTAAATAATTCGTTGTTACTACATCCAAACCATGCCCTAAGATTCTTCAGTCATGAGTTAAATCAGCTATCAGCTTCCTATAAATCTTTTTCCTGGATTTTCCTTACATAATGAACTGGAGTATTAGATATTTACCTCCTCCCATCACATGCCCCATATATCTCAGTTTTCTTCTATTAATTGTTAGAAGTACTTCTCTTTCCTTATGCATACGTCTGTCTGATTACCTCTACGTTGGTTATTCTATTTACCCATGAGATCTTCAGCACTCTTCGGTACATCCATATCTCGAATGTCTCCGGTCTTCTCACGTCAATTTTCTTCAGTGTCCACGCTTCCATCCCGTAGTATAATACGGATAGCAATAGCACCTCATGACATGGCCAAAAAATATTCAAGTTTGCGAGTTTTTACTGCTCTGATGACTTTCCGTAATTTTTCCCCTCCGATGTATAACAACTTCGTTACGAACTCTATCCACCCAACTTATTCGTAGGATCCTCCGAAACACCAAGGTTTCAAAGGCTTTTTGAGAAGGGTATCCGTTAAAGTCTAACCTTCGACACCATACAAAAGAGTACACATTCACATAAGCGCGGTGTTCTATTGAACATTTTCTAGCACTACCTTAAAGGGCCCCGCGAAAATCTTTGATACGGGGCCCCTGTGGGGCTAGCTACGCTACTGCTGCTGAGAAAGAATGTATAACTAAAAATTTTTATTTTTACATTATAATAATGACCTCTCAGTACATGTCAAATGTGTCGAGTGTTCTTTTAATGGATATTTTGATTCGCTATGTATGTTTATGGTATTGTTCGTAATGCGCATAAGTAGGGTTACCATAATTTATTAAGGCCAAATCCGGACAGGGGTTGTAGAAAATGTAAAATATGAATTTGACTGTGTTGCTACCTCTACATGGTACATATATGCGAAATGCATAATATGGCACAATTAAAAGTACAGCTGTTTCGCTACAATATGCAACTAACATCGAAAATCTCTGCCAGTTTAAAATACAATATACACCTATGTTTTAACATACTTTAGACCTAAGGTGCTGCGCAGAATGAAATTTCCCACCGTTGGGCCTAGTATTTTCCATTTTTTTTTAGTAAAGAAAAAAATCCGGACATTTCTCATATCCGGACCCCAATCGGGACATGTCTTTCAAATCCGGACTGTCCGGACGAAATCCGGACGTATGGTAACCCTACGCATAAGTCCAATTTTCAAAATTTTTGTTACAATTTTTTTTTTCTCATAGAGTATCTAAGAATATAGCCGAACTTATATACTCCCTAAAACGACCCTCAGGGGCCTGATTCTAAATCAAATTTCGACACTAAACAAGTCGCTTTCAATATGGCGACGGTTGAAATGCGATTGTGCGAGCCTTGTGGATTTTAGTTGAACTAACGAAGTGACGTCATGAAATAGCGACTATCGAAATTAATAGCGACTTTAAAAAGGGTGTTGATATTATAATTTCGACTGTCGAAATTATTTGACACGGAGATGAATGATTGGCCAAAAGCGAGGTTAGGTTTAGTTTAGATGTGTTTTGTTTATTTCTTGCAAGGAAAACTAAAGCAAAAGGTATTATAATATAGCTGGGTTTAATTGAAATTTGCTTGTTTTGAGGAATTAGATAGAATAGTATTAAATTAGAAATATAATAATTGAGAATGTCCACAACATGAATCATCAACTCAATGAAAGATGTAAGGTAATAATCTGGGAAAATTAGTAAAAAACAAGAAAAGTTAATTACCAGCTATTTTATTGCTGGACATGCTGAAATCAAATCTTAAGACTTCCTATATTAGTAATATAGCTGTGCAAAGTCCACAGAAAGTGTGCTATTTTGTTTATAAACAAATTAGTGCTCCGAAATCTTTTTTTATTATTGCTCTATAACTCCGAAAATTTTAACTTTAAACCAAAACACTCACATAAAAATTGACAGTAATTCTGCACATTGATAATTTATTCCAATTTCCTTCGACGGAAATTTTCCTCGGAAAATTCGGGTTTTCCAAACAAAATCTTTAATTTTCAACTAAAATTTGAGGGAAGTAATTATTTATCAATAATTAAATAATTTGGTGACAGTGACATAAATCTTTTTTGTTATAAGTGTCTTGAAGATATGAAAATTTGTATGTACAAAGAGGACCGGAATTAAAAGGTATCTAATGGTTCAAAGATTAAAATCCTGTTGTTTATAACTCTGTCGCAAATGCCGGTCAAATTTGACCGGTTATACCTGGAATCACTCCTCGCAATTCATTTTGTTTTTCTTCGTAAAGGACACAGAAGCCGTGCCCTTTTCAACAGCGTTAACTTAATTTAATTAAATCTAATATTTTCTGAGGGGTTCTATTTGTTTATAAGCCAAAAAATTGTTTCTTTATAACATTCCTGAGACCGCTCAAATGGTCCAATTTCAATCCTGTAAGGAACGTTGAATAGGTATAGTGCTTTTTTATACGAAAATCATAGTTATTCTGGTGTATCACAATCTTTCTGGTTATTATTTCGACCGAAATTTTTTAATTAACATTTTAATTATTGCTAAACTATTGGTTAGATTGTCGCCGGTCTCCTGATATACAGAGAGGGGCTAAATTATGGAATAAATTCATTTTCTCTAAAATGGACGATTTTAGAGAAAAATCCCGAAACAGGTCGATTTTTATTTTTAAATTAAATTTCTTGGCATATATTTCAAACTAGTGACGTCATCCATCCGAGCGTGATGACGTAATCGATTATTTTTTTAAATAGGAATAGGGGTTCGTGTTGTAGCTCATTTACAAAGGCGTTCAATTATCTATTCAGTATTATAAACATTAATATCATTATTTATACAGGGAGGCCAAAAAAATTTTTGAATTAAATTAATTGACGCAAGAAGAAGAATGCATGTAATTTATTTAACTCAAAATACATTCTATTGCTGTCAGAAAATAGAAAAAAATGTTTATTTTGCAAATAAACATTGCTTTTAGCTTAAATTAAATGTTCAAACTGCCAATAGGTAGGAGGGAGGCTGTTTGTGATTTAATTTAAGCGAAAAGAAATGCTTATTTGTGAAATAAACCTTTTCTTCTATTTTCTGACAGCAGTACAATGTATTTTGAGTTAAATAAATTACATACATTCTTTTTGCGCCAATTAATTTAATTCAAAAATTTTTTTTGGCAACCCTGTATAAATACCTAATGATAATAATGTTTATATTACTGAATAGAGAATTAAACGCCCTTTCAAATGACCTACCACACGACCCCTATTCCCATTAACAAAATTATCGATTACGTCATCACGCTCAGATGGATGACGTCACTAGTAAGAAATATATGCCAAAAAATTGTAATTTAAAAATAAAAATCGACCTCTTTCGGGATTTTGCTCCAAAATCGTCCGTTTTAAAGAAATGAATTTATTCCATAATTTAGCCCCTCTGTATAATCTACTATAATAAATCTTTCATGTCATCAATTATTTAATTATTGATAAATAATTAGGTACTTCCCTAAAATTTTAATTGAAAATTGCAGATTTTTTGGGAAAACTCGGATTTTCTGAGTAAAATTTTTGTTGAAGGAAATCGGAAAAAAAATAACTTTGTGCAGAACTAAATTACGGTGAATTTTTATTTGAGTGTTTTTGGCTCAAAGGAAAAATTTTAGGAGTTACAGACCACTAATTGAAAAATAAAGAAGATTTAGAAGTGCTAATTTGTTTATAAATAAAATAACACACTTTCTGCGGACTTGTCATACCCCATATTACTAATAAAGTAACGCATAAATTCGTTATTACGTAAAGTAGTTACTTTAAGGAAAATTCCCGAAACACGTCGATTTTTATTTTTAAATTACGGTTTTTTGGCATATATATCATACTAGTGAAGTCATCCATCTGGGCGTGATGACTTAATCGATGTTTTTTTTAAATGAGAATAGGGGTCATATGATAGCTCATTTAAAAGGGTATTCAATTCTGTATCCAAGAATATAAACATTAACATAATTATTTATACAGTGTGTTCAAAAAACATTTTTTAATTAAAATAAGTGAGACAAAAAGAAGAATATAATGTAATTATTTAATTCAAAATACATTTTACTACTGTCAGTAAACAGAAAAAAATTTTACTTGACAAATAAACATTGATTTTCGCTTAAACGAAATGTTCAAACTGCCAAGCGACAGGTGGGTGGCAGCTTTAACATTGAATTTAAGCAAAAAACAATATTTATTTCTCAAATAAACATTTTTTTCCTGTTTTCTGACAACAGTAAAACGTATTTTGAATTAAATAAATTACGTACATTCTTCTTTTTGTTTCAATTATTTTAATTAAAAAAATGTTTTTTGAACACCCTGTATAAATAATTAGGTAAATGTTTATATTAGTGAATAGAGAATTGAATACCCTTTCAAATGAGCTATCACATGACCATTCTCATTTAAAAAAATCATCGATTACGTCATCGCGCCCAGATGGATGACGTCACTAGTATGATATATATGCCAAAAAATCTGAATCTAAAAATAAAAATCGACCCGTTTCAGGATTTTTCATTAATGTCGCTGGTTTACGAAATAATGAATTTATGCGTTACTTTATGGACGCACTGTGTATGCAATCTTAAGATTCGATTTTAGCAATAAAATAGCTGGTAAATAATTTTTCCCAAAAATGGCATTTTTTCGATAATTTTCCCAGACTATCAACAAGTTCCAATAAACGGGAGCGCCAACCCAAATTCTGAGCAGTCTCAACATGATAAGATTAATATCCCCAGTTGTAACTAATATCGAAATGAATAAGAATCGCTATATTCTGCGGCTGTCATGGCGGTGTCGAAATGAAATTGCGACTGTCGAAATGAATTAGAATCAGGGCCCAGTTCTAACTGCAAGACGCAAGAGTCTCGCAGGCTTAGTCTTGTTCTTGCTCAAGTCTTGCACGGTAAGTCTTGGTCTTGGTCTTGCTAAAAATAGGCGGTCTTGGTCTTGGTTTTGGTCTTGCGAAAACGCAAGAACAAGACCAAGACCGATTTTGGGCAACACTAATATCAACCAATGTATAAGTGTAAGTACTCCAACTCGACGGTAAGTAATTCACTTACAGACGAGTTAAAAAATCTCTTAATTTTAATTTATTTTTTGAAAGAATAAAGAAAACTAACGAATTATTTATTAATATTGAAACTTATGGTACAATTTGTTAAATTATTTAATGAAATCCCACTTGTTTGGGCTGTGGTTTCACTTCTAACAGAAACTCCTGCAGAATCGCATACATTAGTAGTATTACTAGTAAATATTGCAGAATATTTTTTCGGCAAAATCTATTTTATTTTGAAGAGAATCTTCTACATAGCTTTCTGCCACTGTCGATGAACGCCAACCTCCATGACGCTTTAATCCGAGGACATCAACACCTTTATTAGCCAAAAGCGTTGCTGATGTCCTCCTGAACGAATGGCCAGTATAGTTCTCGGGATTAGGCAAATTTAAGAATTTGGCAATTTGAGAAGGCCAGCCCCCGATTGTTCCTTTCCCTATTACTTGAGCACAACATTTTCCTTTGGCGTATCTTAAGAACAAATGATTTGATTTTACTTGTAATGGACGAAGTTTTATATACTTTTGCAGAATTTCTAAATATGGAATTTTATCGTCTGGTTTATTAACGACTGTAAAAGTACGCTGGATGTTCGTTTTTATATTGGGTACTTTTACAATCATTAAACCATCGGTTTGTTGGATGTCATTCATAGTAATATTATATAATTCTTCTCTTCTACAGGCACCAGATATTCCCAATATCATTGCGACCTACAAATTATGAAAAAATCTTCATTAGAGTATTTCTTTTACCTAAACTAGCTTATATTACCTTGTGAACTAGAAATTCTTCATCCGGTGCTTCCATCAGAAATTTTTCAAATTGCTCCCGTTTAAAAATGCTCGCTTTCTTAGGCCTATAGCCAACATTTTTTCTCTTCAAATACGCGATCAAAGTTGAAAACTTGGAAATATCAATGCCATCATAAAGAAAAACGGTGGATTTAATCATTGAATATTCTGCCCAGAGGCTTCCAGGAGCTTTCAACTGCATATGTCTTTAAACGAAATATGTCAATACAGTCTTTTCTTCGATTCTTAAATTCTTGCCTTCGCACCATTTTTTAAAACTTTGGTAGGTATTTTGATAACGGATTTTGGATTTTTCGGGAATAATTGCGGAACACCCTTCTTCCCAAGCCCGTTCAATTTCTTCAAATTCACTTTCGCTCATATTTTAATTTATAATAATCAAAATTGTACTTAAAATTATTGACAACTAAATAAAAACTCAATTCTCCATTGTTGTTATGCACCCTAGTTACTACCTTAAAAAGTATGTGTTTCCATCGGGAATTTGCCAACTGTTGGCTCTTTAGTCTCTTTGATGACAGTGCCGACCATTGGCGTGGAAATGAAGAAAAAGGGTCGGTCAGTTCATCAAACGCATCAAACACACACGGTTTTTGTATCTGTATATTTTTTTATATCAATTAAATAATTTTTTAAACAAATTCAAAAGATTTTCTTTTGTGTTCCGGAAAATATGTTTTAGGTTTTTTGGGTCATTCTAAACAAGAAAGTTATTTTGTCATTTTTCTCAGAAGTTGATAGCTTTTGAGTTATAGGCGATTTAAAATCGAAAAAATGCGAAAATCGCTGTTTTAGAAGGTTAAAAACTCATATTTAAATTATTATTTTTAAGGTTGTCAAGTGCTTAAATTAAAGTTTTAACATTCATTTTCAAGATTCTGAAGAGTAGTCTGGTCTAACTTCAATTTAGACCTTTGTTTTTTAATTGCTAATAATGTGCGTCCATCCGATTTTTACGCCGGTGCGGTGGCGCTCTATTTCAACAATCTCCTATGTTGCCCCTGAAAACATTTTTTTAGTTTTTTGGGTGATTCTAAACACACAAGGTATTTTGTCATTTTTCTGAGAAGTTAATATTTTTGAATTATAAGCGATTTAAAATATGAAAAAGGCGAATATACACATTTTCGAGACTTAAAAACTCATATTTAAATTATTAATTTTAGGTTGCCAAGTGCGTAAATTGAAGCTTAAGCATTCATTTTCACGATTCTGAAGGGTAATCGGGTCTAACTTCCATTTAGACCGTTATTCTTTAATTGTTAATTATACGGGTCCATCCGATTTTTATGCCGTATACTATTTAAAAAATCTCATATTTTGCTCTGAAAAATATTTTTATAGATTTTCTGGTTCATTCTTAACAAAAAAGGTTTCTTATCATTTTTCTAAGAAATTAATAGTTTTCGAGTTATAAGCGATTTAAAATATGAAAAATGCAAAAATACGCATTTTCGAGGCTTATTAACTCATATTTAAATTATTATTTTTGAGGTTTCCATGAGCTTAAATTGAAGCTTAAGCATTCATCTTTAGGATTCTGAAGAGTAATCGGGTCTAATTTCCATTTAGTCTGTAATTCTTTAATTGTTAATTACACGAGTCCATCCGATTTTTATGCCGTATGTATACTATTTCAGAAAAATCTTCTTTTGCTCTGAAAAACATTTTTTTAGATTTTCTCGCTCATTCTAAACAAAAAAGGTTTCTTGTCATTTTTCTGAGAGGGTAATAGTTTTCGAGTTAAATATGCAAAATGTGAAAATACGTATAGCGTATTTTCGCATTTTTCAGATTTTAAATCGCTTATAACTCGAAAACTATTATTTTCTTAGAAAAATGATACAACCATTTTTGTTTATAATTGGCCAAAAAACCTAAAAAAATGTTTTCGGGGCAAAATCGGAGATTTTGAAATATCCTACGGCATAAAAATCAGATGGACGCGCATAATTAACAATTAAAAAACAAGGGTATACATTGAAGTTGGACCCGATTGCTCTTCAGAATCCTAAAGATGAATGCTTAGGCTTCAATTTAAGCTCTTGGAAACCTCAAAAATAACAATTTAAATATGAGTTAATAAGCCTCGAAAATGCGCATTTTCGCATTTTTCAGATATTAAATCGCCTATAACTCGAAGACTATCAACTTTTGAGGAAAATTACAAGATACCTTTCATGTCTAGAATGATCCAAAAAACCTAAAACAATATATTTTGGTGCAAAAAAGGAAATGTTTTGAATTTGTTTAAAAAAATTGTTTTAACAATTTCTGACAAAAAAATAGCTATTCACTCTTCAGATTTGTTTAAAGGAAATATTTTTGAATAGGAATCTGCAAAAAAAGCGAATCATAATTTTTTCAGACTGGAGCGTCCTCACAATATGGACTATCTATTTTCTTTGTAATAAACTAATAAGATATAAACTGTTTATTGATAAACGTCCTTTGCAACAGTGCCAATCCTCTTACCCAATTTTTTATTTCTTCGCTTCCGTTTTAAGGAATGATTATGTAACAGTACCTAATTAAACAATAATTGTACCTATTATATTATATCGTCTTATACCCGATTTTTGTTAATTCATGAATTCTCGAAACAATTGCATTATCAGTCATTCAAGTTTATTCATTTTTGAAACAACGCGTTCACATTGAACATGCAAATCTTTGTTTTTTAATTCGATTAATTATTTGGTAGCAAAAATATACATAACTCTCCAGTAACTCCGCCACTGTTCAAATAAACGAATCGGAAAGAATTTTGTTTGGTGACACGCAGGTGTACAATTATGAACGCGGTGTTGCCGCGTTCATGAAATACGATGCCGGTTTAACGTTAGGGAGAGAGGGAAGAACTAACTAATAGTGTTCTTTTGTTGTTGAATTGAAACGAACTAGAAGTACTGGATGTGACTATCACAATTTGGTTTTTTATTACTTAAAATTTGATACTTTAAATGTTTAAACTTGTTTTAACATTAAAACAAAATTCTTAATATCGTGTTAAAATCATCAATATGGCAACGTCAATTTAAAACCCGCTACTTAATTCTGCCCAGACTACAGTGTTGCCGATACTCCAAAATTTCCTTTAAGTATAATATATACAAAGTTGCTTCAATTTATTAGTGAAGGCCCATTGAAATTTGAAGTACCTAGTTAATTAATTTATATATATTTTTAAGAATATTTTCATATTATCTTTCTAACAGTGTTATTGAGTAACAATTGAATACTAAAATAGAGAAAACATTTTCAGAATATATAAACTTGGGAATTTTAGGAAATATATCTGACAACCTTGATTCGAAAGCCGGTCTCTTTGATATCAATATGAGTGCTGATTATGTTGGAAAATTATTGGTGGATAAACTATATCTATCTTGATAAAATGAATGAAACTAGTCAATATGACGAAAATGTTTAATTTTATAATTTATAATGGTATCAATCGTGCAAAAAACGTTATAAGCATGTCGAACGTTAAGGGTAACCGATCTCAGACAATAATTGGAGTCGTCGCTTCGCTCCTCCTCCAAACAATTGTCTTCGATCGGTATAAAACCCTTACCATATTTAATATACTATTATTTAAAAAATAGTACAATAGTTATTATTTATAACTCATCAACATATGGCATAGCGATAGCATAGTGAGCACATTTTTGAAGTTCAACGGACGAGGAAGCGATATAAAAGGTAAAAATAAAAGCACATTGTCAACAAGCAGAAAATAAATGTGTATAAACATTGTACAATACCAGAACATGATGTTGATTGTGCGCAAGATACAGCTGCATCCCTCATTACTATATATCTAAATTGAGGGAGTGGCATCCACAAGGCATAAAAAAAAGAATGTGAATGTATTTTGTACGCACGTAAGAAGTTATACTTCTACTACATATTATGTGATTTTTAAGACAATACCAAAAATTTAAAAAAATAAAAGAATAAAACGCACACAAACACATTGAAAAATGGCACAAAGAAAAAATGATTTCTGAACGATAATAATTGTTGGCAAAAATTTTAAATACGTATTTTCTGAAAAAAAAATTATATAACAAATATACTTACCTACAATCATAAAATGCATAAAAAAATAAAAAAATAAAAACTTGCATCGGGAATCGAACCCGTGAATTTCGGGACGCTTTGATTCGTAATCGAAGCCTAGACTCACTCGTCCAATTCCACATTATTTGTCATGTGGAAAAATAGGGTAACTGAACGTTTTACTGTTTGACAATTGTTTTGAATATAATTAAATTATGTAGTTTAAATTTTGTGGAAGAAAATATTAAAATATAACAAAACAGTAAGAAAACAATATATTAGATGAAGATTGGTAGAACTTTTGTTGGTAATCAAATTAAGTATGTAAATCAAAGCATTACATACCTACTAGATAAATAAATCTACGCCAAAAAATCATAATTTAAAAATAAAAATCGGACCTAATTTGGGATTTCTCTCTAAAATCCCCATTCTTGAGAAAATAAATGTACAGTAGAGCGTCGATTATCCAAACGTTGATCAACCGAACGACCGCTTATTCGAACTATCGACTCCCGCGTCCCGCACTCGAATACCGAGCAAGCGTTAGTAATTGACGCTTAAAATATCTTCAATTTTCTTCAATATTGTATCCAAAAATAATTATGTTGTTGCAAAGACTGCACTTTTTTGTTTAGTTGCTAGTTGTCATTATCAAGATATAAATAAATATGTAGGTATATAAATATGGCTTTTATTCACTTGTGGATAAATATGTATGAGTATAAATATGTATCAATATATTGTAGTTCGATTATCCGAACAAATCGGTTTTCCGAACAACTATGTCCCCCAATTAGTTTGGATAATCGACGCTCTACTGTATTTCAACCTAATCCAAATGTATAATTACAATATGATTATAATAAAAACTATTTACCAAATTAGAATGAGTTTTCTTTGTCCAAAATAGTCCAAAAGTCCAAAAATATAGGTATATGAAAACTATTTAAAAAGGCAGTATAACTATTAACTAACTTTTGTTTGTTGTTTCTTTTCACACAAATTTTAAAACGCAACAACCATAAATAATCTAACTACAGCTGTGCCACAGCCGCCATATTGAATAATTTTTGACATGTCATTTGAACATCCAATCAGAACAAAGTTATAATGCGCATGCGCCGGGATCATAGGTTTTAACATATAAAAATTCACCCTCATATCGCCGGTAAAGAAGTATAACTTCAAAAAGCAAGAGGACATTCTTTACAAACACGAGCTTGTACACCTTTATTTTTTTCCTTCATGTTATTATATATTATGTATAGTAGGGTAGGAAAGTATGCTAAATTTGTAGTTACTCGAGCGTTATGGGGACCTATTGGGTTCTAAAGAGTAGGTCCTAAAACCAAAAAAAGTTAAGTTAAGTTTTCCATAAAGTTTTACATTTTTCCATTTCCAACAATTGCTTTTTCCGATTATAGCGCCATCTGTCCATAATTCGAAAAAATGTCTCGAATAAAACTTGCTTATTTTTACGTAAAAGATCCAAATATGCAATAAAAAGTGGGGCCACCTATTTAAGATTTTAAAGTGACCCCCACCCCCACCTCCGTGGAGGGGGGTCGTGTTTGATGCCATTCAATAGAATTTTCAAAAATATTGAATACGTGTATTTTGCTGTTTTTCGATCTGGTGTTCATTGCACGAAATATCGCGGGGTATCATTCGATAGATTTTTGAAAAATATTGAACACGTATTTTTTAGTTTTTCAATCTGACGTTTATTTCGTGTAATATTCGCTTTCTTTGTGAAATTTTGTGACTCACCAATTTCCTTACGCCCCGCTCAAATCATAAAAATTTTGAAATATACACTCTTTTGCATGTACTTAACTTACCTTAGATTTTTTTTGGATCCCCCTTAACGAACTCACCTGTATTAAGAGCCAATATATGGTAGAGATACATTTACAGGGTACAAGGTTTCTCCCCATATGATAATCTGACGCGCTCGAGTAACTGCAAAAATCTCCGCTTGGGGTCCCCTACCATTAGAGCCGTTGTGATATTCTTGGCCTCTACAATAATCTAAATTCAATTAAATATCATTCATTATTTTTTTTTATTATTTCATAAATGAGTAGGTCTATTGGCGAGGAACCGCAAAGTGGGCGACGCCTGGTGGCCAATTTGAAAAGCATCAACTCAAGGAAAACATTGACTTTGCCATTAACTTGTGTACATATTTGCGGTCAGTTTATGTTGTAATTAACAATAATTTCGACTTAAAAAAACTATTGCAGTGTTCCTCAGTATTCATTCCTATTATACTCTACGTAATGACCTAAATTACCCAATGCAAAATCACACATTTTGTTAATTTAACGTTTGTATTAAACGTAGTATTTTTTAATGTTTAAGCTACTTTAAAATTAAATAAATGAATAAAATGTAGTATATATTCTGTACATAGAATGTAGTATAGTATAGTTGATCCAAAAGATGGCATAACCCAGACATCCAAAGTGAAAGTTATCCTTCAACACCAAATTGTTCTATATGGTCCACACAATGTCCAGAATAAAGTCACACCATTTTGAGCGTCGGGTTTGGGGGGATAGGGGGGAGAAATCGGTAAATTCGTAGTTTTTTAAGTTTTTTGCCAATATTTCTAAAACTATGCGGTTTAGCATGAATAACCTTTTATACAAAATTGTTCTACATTAAATTTGAATTAAAAAAGGCCCTATGCATAATCTTTCTAAAATTAATGGTTGCAAAGTTACGGAGGTAGTATAGTATAACTGGTCCAAAAAAAGGCCTAACCGAAACATCCAAAGTAAAAGTTTTCCTTCAACACCAAAATGTTCTATATGGTCTACATATTGTTCAGTAAAAAGTTACACCATTTTGAGCGTTCGGTTTGGGAGGGAGATGGGAGAGAAGCCGGTAAATTAGTAGTTTTTTTACGTTTTTCGTCAAAATGTTCTAAATGAAATTTAAAACAAAAAATGTTCTATACATAATTGTTATAAAATCAACGGTTCCAGAGTTACGGAGGGTGAAAATCGAGGTTTTCGATACTTTTTATATTTTTTGGGCAATATTTATGATATAACTATACCAAAAACCCAGACATCCAAAGCGAAAATTATCCTCCAACACCAAATTGTTCTATATGGTCCACATAATGTTCAGAAAAAAGTCACACCATTTCGAGCGTCGGGTTTGGGGGGGAGAGGGGGAAGAAATCGGTATATATAAAACGTATCGAAAACCTCCACTTTTCACCCTCCGTAACTCTGGAACCGTTGATTTTATAACAATTATGTATAGAACCTATTTTCTTTTAAATTTTATGTAGAATATTTTGCTATAGAACATTCCTTACGCTAAAGCATAGTTTTAGAAATATTGACGAAAAACCTAAAAAAAAATACTAATTTACCGACTTCTCCCCCATCTCCCCACCAAACCGGACGCTCAAAATAGTGTAACTTTTTACTGAACAATATGTGGACCATATAGAACAATTTGGTGTTGAAGGAAAACTTTTACTTTGGATGTATGGGTTAGGCCTTTTTTTGGACCAATTATATTATACTACCTCCGTAACTATGGAACCGTTCATTTTAGAAGGGTTATGTATAGGGCCTTTTTTATTTCAAATTTAATGTAGAACAATTTTGTGTAGAAGGTTGTTCATGCTAAACCGCTTAGTTTTAGAAATATTGACGAAAAACTTAAAAAAAAACTACGAATTTGCAGATTTCTCCGCCCTCTCCCCCCCAAACCCGACGCTCAAAATGGTGTGACTTTTTTCTGAACATTATGTGGACCATATAGAACAATTTGGTGTTGGAGGATAACTTTCACTTTGGATGTCTGGGTTTGGGTCTAACTATACCATACTAATGTACATTGCTATGAAAAATATCCCGACCACTTCGTAATTTCCAGAACACAATTATTATAAAATAAATTCACCTACTTAGTTTCCAAGTTTCCAGTTTTTATTTAATTAAAAATTTTTATCTGTCGGTGTAAAATAAACTGTAGTGCACCTATTAATTAAATTAAAAATAAAATTAGAAATCCTAAGATAGATTAATAATTTTTAGAACGCTGTGTGATTATCGGGGGCCAGATTTTTTTATGAAAAAAAAAAAAGTAAAAACAAATCAGTAGTTAGCATCAAATTTTAATGAATGTATACAGATTAAACATAATTTTGAGTCGTCTTTAACTTATAAGATGTCTTAGTTGCAAAACTTAGTGGTTATTTTGGCAAAACACTCCTGTAAATGATTTTAATTTAACGTTTAAGAACTGTGAATTCAAATGACAAAATGAATTGTTTTCCTAGCGTTGTCGTCCATCTTTGAAATTTTGAGCGCCCTCTGTTGGAATTTAATTTTGCGAATGACTTGATATTTACAACCAAGCTATGGGAAGGAATGGAAGACATCGAAGTTCTACGAATATTAATAAAAGCAGTAAAAGCACTCTACAAGAATAACAAAGTAGCTATCAAACTGGGCAATAGAATATGCAGTCCATTTAAGACGACAAAAGGATTGCTACAGGCACAGGGCTTCTCCACATCCCATATTTTGTTTAAAATATTCCTGGAAAAAACCCTGAAACCAGGAAATAGAAACAATGGAAAAACAGGTGGAAACAGATTTAAAAGAATCATCTGTAGAAGACTGATCTCTGATCAGTCTTCTGATCAGAGATCAGAAGAAGATTTAAGAAAACTCAAGAAAATTTAAAAAATAGACTGGTACTAGGACAAATAAGAGACTGCATATGAAAACTGAACCCGATACGTAGTATAAGAACACCAGTATAAAAATAAAAATAATATTATACAGGGTGAGTCATGAGGAACTGTACATACTCCTACCTCGTATAGAGGCCCCTATGGGGAATAACAAATGACAAAAAAGTGTCTGCTCCCATTGTTTAATAATATACAGGGCGAGTTTCCCATTTTGACAGAAATTTGTATTCGTCATAATTTTTGAACGGTCAGATCGATGTGTCTCTTATTTTGGTCAATCGTTACACTATTGCCACCTAATCAACTGATTTATTCAAACTAGAAAAAAATCAGGTCCGGCTTTAAAAAAATTAGTTCGTTTGGGTCTTAGAAAAAATTTCACCCTGTATAAGCTTTTTGAAAACTCTAATATGAATTTTACAAATTAGACAAATAGGCAATTAAAATAACATATTTATTTTTTTCCGCACACGATTGCTTAATTTTTTATAAAAAAATCAAATTTGATTATGAATTAAAAGTTTGGTAAAGTGAACCATAGATTTAACAAAATTAACTTAAATTACCAAAATTAATTTTTTTTGAACAAATATTTAATTTATGTTACCACCAATCAACTGATTTATTCAAACAACAAGAATGTGTGTGTACTTTGTACGCACGTAAGAAGTTATACTTCTACTACATATTATGTGATTTTTAAGACTATACCAAAAATTTAAAAAAATAAAAGAATAAAACGCACACAAACACATTGAAAAATGCCACAAAGAAAAAATGATTTCTGGACGATAACAATTGTTGGCAAAAATTTTAAATACGCATTTGCTGAAAAAAAAATTATATAACAAATATACTTACAATCATAATATGCATAAAAAAATAAAAAAATAAAACTTTCATCGGGAATTGAACCCTTGAATTTCGTGCCGCTTTGACTCGTAATCGAAGCGTAGACTCACTCGTCCAATCGCACATTATTTATTATGTGGAAAAATACGGTAACTGAACGTTTTACTGTTTGACAATTGTTTTGAAAATTATGTAGTTTAAATTTTGTGGAAGAAAATATAAAAATATTACAAAACAGTAAGAAAACAATATATTAGATGAAGATTGGTAGAACTTTTGTTGGTAATCAAATTAAGTATGTAAATCAAAGCATTACATACCTACTAGATAAATAAATCTACGCCAAAAAATCATAATTTAAAAATAAAAATCGAACCTAATTTGGGATTTCTCTCTAAAATCCGCATTCTTGAGAAAATAAATGTATGTATTTCAACCTAACCCAAATGTATAATTACAATATGATTATAGTAAAAACTAGGTACTTACCAAATTAGAATGAGTTTTCCTTGTCCAAAATAGTCCAAAAGTCCAAAAATATAGGTATATGAAAACTATTTAAAAAGGCAGTATAACTATTAACTAACTTTTGTTTGTTGTTTCTTTTCACACAAATTTTAAAACGCAACAACCATAAATAATCTAACTACAGCTGTGCCACAGCCACCATGTTGAATAATTTTTGACATGTCATTTGAACATCCAATCAGAACAAAGTTATAATGCGCATGCGCCCGGTCGCTAGGTTTTCCCATATAAAAATTTACCCTCTATCGCCGGTAAAGAAGTATAACTTAAAAAAAAAAATCAGGCCCAGATTTAAAAAATAAGTTCGTTTTGGTCTTAGAAAAAATTTCACCCTGTATACGCTTTTTGAAAACTCTAATATGATTTTTACAAATTAGACAAATAGGCAATTAGAATGGCATATTTATTTTTTCCCCACACGATTACTTAATTTTTTATAAAAAAAATCAAATTTGACTATGAATAATTAAAAGTTTGGTAAAGTGAACCATAGATTAAAAAAAATAACTTTTATTACAAAAATGAATTTTTTTTGAACAAATATTTAATTTATGTTATCACCCAATCAACTGATTTATTCAAACTAGAAAAAAATCAGGCCCGGATTTAAAAAATTAGTTTGTTTGGGTCTTAGAAAAAATTTCACCTTGTATACGTTTTTTGAAAACTCTAATATGAATTTTACAAATAAGACAAGTAGGCAATTAAAACGGCATATTTATTTTTTCCCTCACGATTACTTATTTTTTTATTAAAAAATCAAATTTGACTATGCATAAAAAGTTTGGCAAAGTTTTTGCATAGATTTAAAAAAAATAACTTTTTTTACAAAAATTAATTTACAAAAACAGCGTTTTTCTTAAAATTAAAAGTTTTATAATTTTTTTTTTTCTATAACACGTCTAGATCTAAAACATAACATTTCTTTTGGACTCTATAGTTTAACATAGACGTGATCAAATTGATAAATTTTAAATTTTTCCACCTAATTTTTGCGATTTACAAGTTTGCAACTTTTACAAGAAGAAGACTGAAAGTCTACAACAACTTTCATAGTCTTCACAGTGGTAAGAGGTATGTGCTGTAAATATTTCAGAAAAAAAAAATATTAAAATGGAACAGAGTTATAGCGAGTTAAACCGTAGTTCATTTTTTTTCATTTTTAGGTTAAAATTCCGATTTTGACATATTTCATTTTTTTATAAAAAATTAAGTAATCGTGTGGGGAAAAAAATAAATATGCCATTTTAATTGCCTATTTGTCTTATTTGTAAAATTCATATTAGAGTTTTCAAAAAGCGTATACATGATGAAATTTTTTCTAAGACCAAAACGAACTAATTTTTTAAATCCGGACCTGATTTTTCTCTAGTTTGAATAAATCAGCTGTTTGGATGGTAACATAAATTACTTATTTGTGCAAAAAAAATTAATTTTTGTAATAAAAGTTATTTTTTTTAATCTATGGTTCACTTTACCAAACTTTTAATTCATAGTGAAATTTGATTTTTTTATAAAAAATTAAGCAATCGTGTGCGGAAAAAAATAAATATGTTATTTTAATTGCCTATTTGTCTAATTTGTAAAATTCATATTAGAGTTTTTAAAAAGCTTTTACAGGGTGAAATTTTTTCTAAGACCAAAACGAACTAATTTTTTTTAAAGCCGGATCTGATTTTTTCTAGTTTGAATAAATTAGTTGATTAGGTGGTAATAGTGTAACGATTGGCCAAAATAAGAGACACATCGATCTGACCGTTCAAAAATTATGACGAATACAAATTTCTGTCAAAATGCGAAACTCGCCTGTATATTATTAAACAATGGGAGCAGACACTTTTTAATGTTCATTTGTTATTCCCCATAGGAGCCTCTATACGAGGTAGGAGTATGTACAGTTCCTCATGACTCACCCTGTATATAACACCATGACAAGAAGTACCCTGAACTATGGGTGTGGAAATTAGATAATAAATAAGAAAATCCAAAAACAAAATAAGAGCAACAGATATGGAATTCCTAAGGAGAAGCTGCAGAGTAACAAGAAGAGATTGAATAAATAACATAGAGATTAAGAAAATAATGAGAATGAACTCAGATATAATAGACCACATAAAGAAGAGATCAACTTGGTACGGACACATGTCAAAAGAGCAGACAAAAAACGTTGGCTCAAAAGATCAACAGAGTGGAACCCGATAGGAAGAAGAAAGAGAGGCAGACCTCGAAGATATTTCAGAGATAGAGTGAATGAAGCAATGGAAAGAAGAAATCTTAAGGAAAGGGACTGGCAAAACAGAAAGAACTGGAGAGAACGGTTGAGTGAAGGAATACAGTAGAACTATGGGAATTCTTAGTATATACAGGGTGTTTATAAATAAGTGCGACAAACTGTAAGAGGTAATTGTACATGAAAAAATAGTGAAATGCTTCTATTCCGAGATACGGGGTGTTGAAATTTTTCTTACAAACACAATTTATTTATTACTCTAAAACCGGTTGAGATATGCAAATGAAATGTGGTGGGTTTTAAGAAATAGTTATTGCGCATTTTTTGACATACAATTAAGAATTTTATATTCACCGTATGCACGGGTAGCACTACCCTTGCTAGAGACTTGAACTTTGAGGGCTAAAATATTCTCTCCAAAGTCCCCCCTTTGAAATCAAAATTCGCCTTATTTCTCATTTTTAATATTATTCACGCGACTGAAGTTTTCAAATTGTCGCTCTGTACATTAAATATGTGATGTCAATAAATTGGTTGTAGTCAGAAAAAAAAACACTTTGTATCCAAAATTTGTCCAGCTAATTCGTTAAGGCTAAAACCGGTTAATAACTAATTTGTACCGGCTTCTGATAAAGAAATAATTCTTCTCAAAGAAACAAAGTCGTGTAAAAGCTCATATTTCTTGTGATTAGAGTGCGCCGCCCTCAAATGTTCACACAAAACCAATATAATAAATAAATATCTCAAAGTGAGGTGCCGAAGTGTGTCTTGCGGCGTGGTGTGAGGGAAAACACCTAAAAAGAAATTTTTAATGATTTCGGCACTGGCGGCTGACCACAAAGAAATAACAAATTAGTATCAAATATCAAACTGGAGTTTGTGTTTTACCGAGAGCCCCTCGGACCATTTTCGAATTTATCATTCCTGTTTGACGCTTTCATTTTTCGTTCACAGATGCCCTTCTTGCCAAAGTGGTTTCTCGGAATTTCTAATGAAGATTGAATTTCTGAAATATTACTTTTTTATTTCGTACGACTCATTAAATACCCTTTCTATTACTATAATATTGCTATGCACCATTTGCCTAAGATGCCGCTTTTTGATGTGTGCTCTGCTGATACTTTCTATAGTAAAATTCGTCATGAGAATCGTCTAACTACTTATATAGTTCAACAAGCGACTAATAGCCCAGTAAATGAACGGGAAATTCGGCGATACCGTGTAATTTTCAGGGGCAACTCCGAATTGCATGAAAATTTGGATTTAGGTTCTACTTACCCTCCACTTCAAAGTTGAAATTATGCCGTTGGTTGCTTTTACTTGGGGGGTAAAAAGTCACCCCTTCTCGGGGGTGAAAAAACATACGTTCAAGATAAGACCGGAAATGGATAAATTGACTGATTTTAAGCAACTTTTGTTCTATAGAGTTTTTTACGTAAGTCAATACTTTTCGAGTTATTTGCCATTAAAAATGTTGATTTTTCGACAAAAAACTACGTTTTCAGACGGTTTTTCGCAAATAACTCAAAAAGTTAATATTTTATTGAAAAAAATATCCTTAGCAAAGGTGTAGCTTATAAGAAACCCAGAAAAATGATGTATCAGTAAAGTCTATCAATCAAATAAAAACCAAGTTGAAGCTCATGAAAAATACGTTCTTATTCGTCTAATTCCAAATCGAATATTTCAAGGTGAAATCATCCAAAAATTAGGCACTTTTCGGAAAAAAACCCCATTTAAACTTTTTTATGCGTGTTTAAAAAAAGCTTTGTTTTAATTGTTAACAAGAGTTTTAGCATGAAAAATAAGCGAGTTACGCTCAAAATAAAGTTGACCCTCTTTTTTTTTTGTAAAAAATCATGAAAATCTCGCCGTGTTTAGTTCCGCAAATGAAACTAATCGCTACCGCTTTACAAACAATTTACTTACCTATCTATTTCTTATATGATCTGTCAGTCTTACCGGTTTAAAGTGTTTATTTTTGAAAGGGTTATAATTGGGAAAGCTTGAATGGGCCACTAATCACGAGTGTATGCCAATTTTGAACAGCCATATCTTAACCAATTTTTTTCTTACGGAGAAACAAAATAAATTAGCATATTTATAATAGCAAAACCTATATTTTTTACTTCTTAAGATTTTTCTTATCACTAATACTTTTTAAGTTATTTTGAAAAAATGAAATTTTTCAAAAATTTTTTTTACTATAAAACCAAATGTTTTAAAAAATAAGCACTTCAAACCAATCAAACTTATAGATCATATAAACAATAAACATACAGTTAAAATAGATGGTAAAGCCAAACGATTAATTTAATTTAGGGTGCTAAATAGAGGGAGGTTTTCACGATTTTTTTACCAAAAAAAAGGGGCCAACTTTTTTTATCAGTGTAACTCGTTTATTTTTGACGCTATAAACTTTTGTAGAAAACAAATAATAAGCTTTTTTTCGATACTTTAAAAATGTTAATAAGGTTTTCCCGAAAAACGCTTATTTCTTCGGTGATTTCGCGTTGAATTATTCGATTTGGAATTAGAGGAATAAGAATGTATTTTTCATGAGCTACAACTTTGCTTCTACTCAATTTGTAGACTTTACTGGTACACCATTTTTTTCGTTTTTTTATAACCTAAACTTTTGCTAGAAATATTTTTTTCTATAAAATATTTACTTTTTGAGTTATTTGGGAAAAACGGTCTGAAAACGTACTTTTTTGTCGAAAAATCAATATTTTAAATCGCGAATAACTCGAAAAGTATTGACTTACGTAAAAAACTTTATACAACAAAAGTTACTTAAAATAAGTCAATTTATCCATTTTCCGGCCTTATTTTAAACAAGCGTTTTTCACGCCCCGAGAAGGGGTAAATGTCACCCCCCAAGTAAAAGCAACCAAAAGCACAAATTCAACTTTGAAGTGGAGGGTAAGTAGAACCTAAATCCAAATTTTCATGCAATTCGAAGTTGCCCCTGGAAATTACACTCCAAAACGGTCTTTTATTGGGCTATAAACAAGTACAAAATTAATTGTTTATATTATGTTTGCCTTATAGTTAACAAAATTAATTTTTTTTTGTTTTTTATAAATTTTTTTTTTGGTTTTTGGTGATTCCGCTGCCAAAACCAAAATTAACCAAAGGAAACAAAATGTATGATGATCTCTAAGAAGGAACAGCAATTTGTATGAATCAGTGTGAACGGTCACCAAGTAGAAAGAGTAAAAACATACACCTACCTTGGTACGAACGTCAATGAAAATTGGGACCATTCCCAATAAAAATCAAATATAGGATAGAGAAAGCAAAATCTCCATTTCAAAAAATGGCTAAGCTATTCAAATGTCATGATTTATCAATAGCCATAAAAATTAGGTTACTACGATATTATATTTGTCCTATATTGGACAAAATTGAGGCTTTCATAATGTGGCTTTATCGTCGAATCCTGAAGAAACATTATACCGACCACGTTACTACATAGGATGTTTTATTAAGAATAAAAAAGGGAAAAGAGCTGTTAACCACAATAAAAATAGCAAAAATCGAATACCTCAGTCACATCCTGAAAAACAGCGAGAGATATGGACTGCTGCAAATAATTTTACAGGGAAAAGTAGAAGAAACCATGGACCAAGAAGGCAAAAGATTTCATGGTTGAAAAATTTACTTACTTACGTGGCTCAACACAACTACAAATATTTCAAAGCAGCAGTGTGCAAAGTACAGATTGCCATGATGGTCGGCAACACCCGAAACGGAAAAGCACTACAAGAAGAAGGATTGATTGTTTGTTGTTATCTGTTTGTTTTTATGATTAAATTTGAGCCGACGCTTTGATTCTGACTATATACATCTACCCATCTGTTCTTCTTCTTCAATGTCCCATCTCCTCTAAGAAGGTCGGCAACCACCATAGCAATTCGCACTTTCGATACCGCTGCTCATAAAGAGATCAGCAGAAATGCAGTTAACCAAGCTCTCAAATTGTTTAACCAGGAGATGCGTCCTCTTCCACTAGTCCTTCTACCCTGTATTCTTCTTTGTATTATCAATTGCAACAAGTTATAACGCTCGCCCCTCATGACATGTCCCAGATATTGCAGTTTTCTAACTTCAATTGTATGTATTTAAAACCTCTCTTTCTTTTTCCATTCTTCTCAACATCTCGTCATTCGTGACTCTATCCACCCAACTTATCAGTGGCGGCTCGTCAGGGTCGGCAGTGCCGACCCACACATTTATGGACACATTATAGATTTTTTAAATATTTAATTTAATCGGAGTTGATGATATTCGTTTCTGTGAAATAAAAAATATATCTGTGAGATAATACAGACTAAATTTTATTCATTGTTTTAAAAGACTTCGATCCCGATACGTTAGTTAAGTGATCCCTGTGCGCTGTGCGTAAGAGACTTTTCAAATTAATGATCCTATAGCCATGCACCCCGCACCCGATTGCGATTGTGTGAATTCTTATTATAAAGCCCGGCACGGCATGCCGTCCCCAGATCGAGGATTTGCTATATAATAAGAAGCTATGGAGAATATTAGCCGATAGGCAACCAATTATAACATTCTCCGTACTTATTTGAATGGCAAGTACGGCAGCGGGTACCTCTGCCGAGGCCGAGCGGTGATCTGCAAACGGCAGACAGGCACGTACGTAGCCAGGTATTGCCTTGCTAGCGCGCCAGGGATAATTATGAAATAGGTAAGTAGTTTTACGTCGTTTAATTATTAATATTATTATTGATATTGTAATTCTTTTAAGTTGTTAGGAATTACCATTTAGGGGACAGGATGTATCGAAGCATTCGTTAAATCAAGTTAATTATAGAGAACAAATAAAATTGTTTAACAAATACGATCTGGAATTTTTTAATTTATTTTCTGAACTCGAAGAATATACCGGCGTACCTAAAACAGCACAGAATGAAAGAATCAATTAGTAGTTACATTTTGATCCTCTTCGGTAGAAGTAGACGAAACTACTGATAGAGGTAACATGTCATTCACAAGTATCAATAATTGTTCTTCGATACGCGTTACGTCTAAATTTATGAGAGGTTGTTAGGTTTTCAGACGTGAGTAGAAGCCATAAGACAGAATATATTTTTGGTGTTTTAATTTAAAGGATAGATTAAAATTTTTTTATATCAAAAATAAATTGGTAAGGCAAATTTATGACGGGGCTGTCTTGATGTCCAGTGAATTGTATGGTCTCCGGACAAAAGTTAAAACAATTGCACCAGGCAAAACTATTATTTACTCACTGTTATAAGTCATTGACCTCTTTGACTATTCAAAATTTAAAAGTTACGCCAAAGAATTTTCAAAATATCTATTAGACAAGTTCATTAAAAATTATCCATCATTTTTTAATCAAATAAAATAAGAAAATGAATTAACAGTTTTATATTCTGATCCAAATATTTTCGGAAGGTGGGATAAGTTACAGACTATGTATAATTTTATATACTGCAATTCATTAGGTACAACAAACTGTTCCCGAAATTAATACATTATTGTGCTCAAATGTGGGCAAATTCTGTCTCAAATGAACGGGATTTCTCTTGTCTCAAAAGAGTCAAAACGTATTGTCGAAACACCTTGAAACAGGAAAGAATGTCAAACTTGTCTCAAATGTCGATAGAAAAAAACTTTTAAAATCCCTCCAAAACAATAATAAATTTTACAATTACATACATTATAACCCATTTTGCTACTTCGAAACAACATAGATTAGAGTTAATTTATAAACAGGTATAGTTTCTAAATTTATAGGAAAAAAACAAAAAAAAAACAAAAAAAATAAAAAAAACAAAAAAAAATAAAAAAAAACAAAAACCAAAGATCTTTTATGAAATTGAAGCCTTTGGAGACAAAACCTTGCCGACCCTGTCCCTAAAGCCAAGAGCCGCCACTGCAACTTATTCTTAATATCCTTCTATATGACTATAACTTGAAGGCTTCGAATCTGTCAGAAACATCTTTTTTTAATGTCCAGGTCTCCGATACATAAAATAATACAAAGAATACGTAGCATCTCAGTAGTTGTATCTTTATAGAATTAGTAATATCTCTGCTACAGAATAGTTTTTTCAGTTTGTTGAAAGCATTTCTTGCCTGTCCTATTCTTGCTTTAATCTCTTCTGTGTATTCATTATTTTCATTAATTATTGTACCCAGATATTTATATTTTTACCCAGCTGTATACATACACAAATAATTGGCCCACTTATATGTGTTTCGAGTCGTATTTTTCTAGAATGTCGATACCAATTTGATGGTTCACTACATGCTCTGTCGAAACAAAAAAACAACAATGGAAGGTTATGATGAAAACGAAAAAAAAAACCAACATTCAAAAAGTTGCCCAATATCCTTTAGACAATTAGAGACATTGCACAAAATATTCGATTCATAACAAAAACGAAAAAACGGAAGGACTTCGACGATTAATTAGTTCACTCGCCGGAAATTGAAAACAAATGACAATCTATTGGCCATGTATACGTCTTAGTGAAGCGTGTCCTATTAGAATTACACAACTAACGCCTCTTTGAACTTTGGGGACGTTGATTAATAGTCAACTGTTCTGTCTGTGTTCCAGTGCCTACTTTTCCCTCATTATATAATCGTTGTCAAATATAATACAACTTTTCGATTAAGTCCTTGGTATATAGGAAATGAATGCAAGAAAACCAAATTTGGATAAACACCCTTCATACAATTTATCGTATCTGAAAGACGTGCAAAAGATTAAAAGATCATTCTTAAGGAAATCAAGTTTTTTTATTTAATGGCATAGTGACAGACATCCAAAGTGAAAGTTCTCCTTCAACACCAAATTGTTCTATATAATCCACACAATGTCCAGAAAAAAGTCACACCATTTTGAGCGTCGGATTTGGGGGGGAGAGAAGGGAGAAATCGGTAAATTCGTAGTTTTTTAAGTTTCTCGCCAATATTTCTAACACTATGCGGTTTAGCATGAACAACCCTCTATACAAAATTGTTCTACATTAAATTTGAAATAAAAAAGGCTCTATGCATAATCTTTCTAAAATGAATGGTTCCAAAGTTACGGAGGTAGTATAGTATAACTGGTCCAAAAAAGGCCTAACCCAAACATCCAAAGTAAAAGTTTTCCTCCAACACCAAAATGTTCTATATGGTCCACATATTGTTCAGTAAAAAGTTACACCATTTTGAGCGTCCGGTTTGGGAGGGAGATGGGAGAGAAGCCGGTAAATTAGTAGTTTTTTTACGTTTTTCGTCAATATTTCTAAAACTATGCTTTAGCGTAAACAATGTTATATACAAAAATGTTCTACATGAAATTTAAAACAAAAAATGTTCTACACATAATTGTTACAAAATCAACGGTTCCAGAGTTACGGAGGGTGAAAATTCGAGGTTTTCGATACTTTATATATTTTTTGGGCAATATTTATGATATAACTATACCAAAAACCCAGACATCCAAAGTGAAAGTTATCCTCCAACACCAAATTGGTCTATATGGTCCACATAATGTTCAGAAAAAAGTCACACCATTTTGAGCGTCGGGTTTGGGGGGGGGGGAGAGGGGGGAGAAATCGGTAAATATAAAAAGTATCGAAAACCTCCACATTTCACCCTCCGTAACTCTGGAACCGTTGATTCTATAACAATTATGTATACAACCTTTTTTGTTTTAAATTTATGTAGAACATTTTTTCATAGAACATTCCTTACGCTAAAGCATAGTTTTAGAAATATTGACCAAAAACGTAAAAAAACTACTAATTTACCGACTTCTCCCACATCTCCCCCCCCCCCCCAAACCGGACGCTCAAAATGGTGTAACTTTTTACTGAACAATACGTGGTCCATATAGAACAATTTGGTGTTGAAGGAAAACTTTTACTTTGGATGTCTGCGTTAGGCCTTTTTTTGGACCAATTATACTATACTACCTCCGTAACTTTGGAACCGTTCATTTTAGAAGGGTAATGCATAGGGCCTTTTTTATTTCAAATTTAATGTAGAACAATTTTGTGTAGAGGGTTGTTCATGCTAAACCGCTTAGTTTTAAAAATATTGACGAAAAACCTAAAAAACTACGAATTTGAAGATTTCTCCCCCCTCTCCCCCCAGAAACCCGACGCTCAAAATGGTGTGACTTTTTTCTGAACATTATGTGAACCATATAGAACAATTTGGTGTTGGAGGATAACTTTCACTTTGGATGTGTGGGTTTGGGTCTAACTATACCATACTAGTACAAATCTTGTAGGACCGTGCGTGTATCTGGCGAGAAGTCTATAATGATATTGTATATTTGTTATGAGCCTGTAGCCAGCAGAGACTGGATATTGAATGGTGCATGCATATCAAATTTAATTAAATTTTTATAGAGAGAGTTATAATACAAGTTATAAATCAAGTTATGATATAATACACTAATCACAAAAAGTATCGCATAATGCTTGATACAGAAAAAAAAAGTTTAAAAATAGTTTTTAATTTTTAGCAAAATGTTATAATACTCGTCTATCTTCTTCTTTAGGTGTCAAACAACCCATAACATTTCAGTTAAACATTAAACAAAATGTTGTTAAAACAGAATATTTATTTTGGACATTTGTGTTCGAGAATTGGATATGTGATCTGTGCACTATGTCTGCTTTCTGCTTGAGTCTTCAATGAGGAGGTGCGTTCTTACAAAACATAAGTAACATAACGTCAGAACAAGCAGCCCAAATTGTGGTCTTAATTGGAGATTGACGATCGCAGCAATATCTTGCTGATGTTATGTGAATCCACCAATCCAGCGTTTAAGTGCTTTAAGAAGGTATATAGAGAAAGTGGAGGATACCCAAGAAGACCAGTTCCAGGACTTTACAGGTGCACAGAATCCCGCAGATGAACGTTATTTACATCTACAGACTTTGCCTCTACACATCATGTTATTACAGCTAGACAACTGCGAAATGATCTTTCCACAGCCCGTGGCCCCTAATATTCGGTTCGTAAAGTGCCAATTCGGTTAGAAACATATTAAGGGAACTTGAAATCAGAGTCAGAATGACTACTACTGTTCTACTGTTAACGAGTGCACACCGTATGTCACGTTTAAGTTTTGCAAATTGTTCTTCTTATATGATCCTTCTTCTATTTGCATGTTTGAAGCCGTGTGAAGTTGGCACCTCTAAATACGGTTTTTTCAAAAAAATTTTTATTTTTTAATTGTCCATCAAATGTCCACTCTTGTCCAGCAAAAATTTTTGTTTGTCCACCTTTTGTTTAAGAGATACTAAAAAAACGTGACATAAGGCCCAACACCCCGAAGTCAAAAAAACGTCGTAAAAACTTATACGTTTGATTGTCCAACTGTTGTCCACACTTGTCCAGGCATTTTTTTAATTGTCCACTTTTTATTTATTTAAATTAGCAATAATTATCGTTTATTAGTAAAAATGCCAAAAAATGAGAATTTTTGAAAATTTTTTCACGTTTGATTGTCCGTCGAATGTCCACCATTGTCAAGCAAAAATTTTTTTGTCCACCTTTTGTTTACGAGATATGTACTAAAAAAACGTGAAATAAGGCCCAACACCCCGAAGTCAAAAAAACGTCGTAAAAACTGATACGTTTGATTGTCCAACTGTTGTCCACACTTGTCCAGGCATTTTTTTTAATTGTCCACCTTTTATTTATTTAAATTAGCAATAATTATCGTTTGTTAGTAAAAATGACAAAAATGAGAATTTTTGGAAATTTTTTTTTCACGTTTGATTGTCCATCGAATGTCCACCCTTGTCCAGCAATAATTTTTTTTTGTCCACCTTTTGTTTACGAGATACTAAAAAAACGTGAAATAAGGCCCAACACCCCGAAGTAAAAAAAACGTCGTAAAAACTGATACGTTTGATTGTCCAACTGTTGTCCACACTTGTCCAGGCATTTTTTTTAATTGTCCACCTTTTGTTTATTTAAATTAGCAATAATTATTGTTTGTTAGTAAAATGCCAAAAATGAGAAATTTTGGAAATTTTTTTTCACGTTTGATTGTCCGTCGAATGTCCACCCTTGTCCAACAAAAAGTTTTTTTTGTCCACCTTTTTTGAAAAAAATAGTTGAAAAAAACTTTTTGGACAGGGAAGAAGTACAAGTTTCCGAATTCGAGAAAAAGTTATCAGGACTAACAGGTTTAGATTGTCCAATAGTTGTCCATTCGTGTTCAGACATTTTCATTACTTGTGAAACATTGGTTTTTCCTCAGCAATATTTTTTAGTTTGGTAGATCCAACAATGGATCATGAATGCGAATTCCAAAAAATGATATTTTTATTCAACGCCGTGTAGGAAAGGTTACTTTTCCACACGCTCGAGCGATGCAATATTCGCATTTTCACACATTGTTGAATAAAGTATCGTTCTTAAAACAGTTTTTTAAACTCATCTGATTACAATGCTCGCCTTCGGCTCGAATGGCAACCCTCAGTCAGATTCGTTTAAAAAAACTTTTCCACACTAGTGAAGAAATATATTATTGTTTGTATGATGTTTTTAACTTTTACTATTGCTTAGCAAGACAATTTTCGTTGTCCATTTTTAGCCTAAGAGATAATTAGAAAATGATACATATATTTGACCCATAATAAGGCCAAGCACCTGGACTTTGAAAAAAGGTCGTAAAAACTAATAGATTTGACTGTCCAACTGATGTCTAGACATATTTTGGCATTTTTTTTATTTGTACACTTTCTATTTTTCTTTTTTTTTTTTGTTGATCGCAGTTGCGATCATAGCGTAAAAGCTATGAACAGGCAACTTGCTCATCAGTTATAATTATTTGAAAAAGTGTTCAATTCATTTTCTAAAATATACAGGGTGAGTCATGAGAAACTGTACATACTCCTACCTCGTATAGAGGCCCCTATAGGTAATAACAAATGACCATTAAAAATGTCTGCTCCCATTGTTTAATAATATACAGGGCGAGTTTCGCATTTTGACAGAAATTTGTATTCGTCATAATTTTTGAACGGTCAGATCGATGTGTCTCTTATTTTGGTCAATCGTTACACTATTACCAGCTAATCAACTGATTTATTCAAACTAGAAAAAAATCAGGTCCGGCTTTAAAAAATTAGTTCGTTTGGGTCTTAGAAAAAATTTCACCCTGTATACACTTTTTGAAAACACTAATAATATGAATTTTACAAATTAGACAAATAGGCAATTAAAATGGCATATTAATTTTTTCCCCACACGATTACTTAATTAAAAAAAAAATAAAATTTGACTATGAATTAAGAGTTTGGTAAAGTGAACCATAGATTTAAAAAAATTAACTTTTATTACAAAAATTATTTTTTTTTAAACAAATATTTAATCTATGTTACCACTCAATCAACTGATTTATTCAAACTAGAAAAAAATCAGGAAATCTAGAAAAAAAAAATTGCTGTACAAGGGTGGACATTCGACGGACAATCAAACGTGAAAAAAAATTTCCAAAAATTCTCATTTTTTTGGCATTTTTACTAACAAACAATAATTATTGCTAATTTAAATAAACAAAAGGTGGACAATTAAGAAAATGCCTGGACAAGTGTGGACAACAGTTGGACAATCAAACGTATCAGTTTTTACGACGTTTTTTTGACTTCGGCGTGTTGGGCCTTATTTCACGTTTTTTTAGTATCTCGTAAACAAAAGGTGGACAAAAAAAAATTTTTGCTGGACAAGGGTGGACATTCGATGGACAATCAAACGTGAAAAAAAAATTCCAAAAATTCTCATTTTTTGGCATTTTTACTAACAAACGATAATTATTGCTAATTTAAATAAATTTAAGGTGGACAATTAAAAAAAATGCCTGGACAAGTGTGGACAACAGTTGCACAATCAAGCGTATCAGTTTTTACGACGTTTTTTTGACTTCGGGGTGTTGGGCCTTATTTCACGTTTTTTTAGTATCTCATAAACAAAAGGTGGACAAAAAAAATTTTTGCTGGACAAGAGTGGACATTTTTGATGGACAATTAAAAAATAAAATTTTTTTTGAAAAAATCGTATTTAGAGGTGCCAACTTCACATGGCTCATGTTTGATCAACCTTTTGCAGATGATTTTTTCCAATATTTTTCCTAGTGATTCCAGTAGAGATAATGGCCTATCCTATAGCTTTCTGATCTTTTTACATCTTACATCCTTGCTTGGTTTTAGCAGAGGGACAATTTTTGCTTTTTACTTGCAGAGATGATGTATCTACTAAACTAAAAAGAGAAAAAAATATTTATATATACAGGTTACTAAAACTTAAAATATGGGCAAGTTCTACATATCTGTATACGGTTTATTACTTTATATTTACAGTAATATTTAAATTTTATCAGATGTCAAGCCGATGTTAATCCTCGTTGAGACCGACAAGCCTTCTCTATAGCGTCGCGTCGGTTCATAGAATTTGCGGCAAAAGTCCATCTGAACGTCTACATAATGTTCAATGTTTACAAATTCCGAAAAAGTTAATCCTTTGTAATGCTATTAATATTCAAGAAACCACCTTGTAAAACCGACATTACAAGTTTAATCCTTTAGATGTTTAGCGACACCCCAGAGAGCTGTAAATGCCAGTTAATTTAAAACCAGAAAGCTAAATTGACTATGAGCAGGTAATAATGGTTTTATTGATGCCGCAAATATATCTATTGAAAGGGTTAAAACGGTATGCTGCGGCAAAATAAACAGTACTGAAATTCGTTTGCTTCAAATTTGTATGCGCCTGGAGCCAAAACGTACTGAGTGAACGTCGTTTCCGAACGTCTTTATAACGTATGTGAACGTCGGTATAACGTATGATAATGTTAGGTGCTTCAGAATGGTTCTCAGTTTTGCAGAAAATTTTTTTATGGTGGAGTACTAGTTTTGTTCTTACATACCTAAAAGGTCATGAAAATGGTTCAAGCTTAAAATCAACAATGGTTTCAGCAGGACGGGACAACCTGTCACACTGCCAGGGAGTCTATTCAAGATCCGCCAGATCCGCCACTGGCCAGAGGGCATCTCTAACATCTCTTTTATCTGGAACGTGCGTTGTCTTGAATAATGTTTGCAAGGCTATATCATGTATACTATGTAGATATACAGTGTATTCGTAAAGTGTGGAAACGGTCTATTATCTCATGACTTAATATTATTCAGAGTTAACCCTTTCAGCACCAGTGGACGTACGACGTACGTCCACTTACTATACTTCAGGACGTACGACGTACGTCAAATTTATTTTATTACGTTTGAACTGTTTTTATTTGGATTTTTTGCTTACACTGAAAAAAACGTTTCAAAATAAATAAATAAATACTGTGGAACCTCGATAAGTCGGATTAATCGGGACCGCGGCCGATCCGGGTTATTGAAAATCCGGGTTAGCCGGAGAATATGGTAAAAATTAATAAAATACGGTACTCTTACAGATAAACTTAATTATAATTGCCAAAAAAATGAAATACTTATGTCCAGTACATCTAAATTACGTACAGTTGTATACATTATTGTTTATTTCTTGGTAAAAAAACTCAGTCAAAGAGAAAACATTTTTATTTTATCTGATGAAAATCGATCCAGGTTAGCCGGACTTCCGGGTTATCGGAGGCCGACTTATCGGGGTTCCACTGTAAATAAATATTGAAAATTAGTATCTGTCTTCAATTATTTAGTTCAGTCACAGTTTAGTATATCGTGGGTCGACCCCTTTTCAAACAAACAATTTTGTCCAAAGATTAGACAGGTAGAAAAGACCGTTATATTTAGTAATAGTTAACCAGAATTAGTAATACATATAAGTACATTTTGGGAAAACCTATTTTATGATTGATAAATACTGTGTCATTAGATTTCAGGTATATTTACCCAAAATTTGAATAAAAGTAAATAAACTTTCCAACAGGTAAACACTGAATTAGTTCCAGATAAGAATGTATATTTGCAGGTACACAGTTTCTTGATTAATAATCCGGAGGAAAGTTTATGTGTCTCTGCTGATAGGCTACTTATGGTTAAAATAAATAAATGAAATCGCAAAGATATTAGTTTTCGATTTGGTTTCAAACGGTAGTTCGAAGTGCAGTCTTCTTTGAAATTATTTTATATTTTCTCGAAATCTATTTCTCATCGTGAGTGACAGTGATTCAGACCCCGATTTTTTGTTCGACAATATTACGTCCGGCACTGAAAGTGAATATTTTGATAGTAGTGATGATGAGTTTTTATCAGACAATAGTGATGCTTCATCTGTTGGTAACAATCCACCTGCGTGGAATATGATAGGTGATCCATTTGGAGATATTCGACCTGATAATGTGCCAGAATTCCTTGGGATTCCAGGTCCAAATCCAGATGTGTTTCCTGACGAAGATGTATCTTTTACAAGGTGTGTAGATGCCTTTTTACCAGTTGACTTGTTTCATTTTATTGTGCAATGCACAAATTCTAAAGCACAATTATATTTTGCAAATCATCCGGAAGTCAATTTTAAAATTCATGGACTACAATGGCGCGATGTAACAGTAGAAGAAATGAATTTTTTTTTGGATATATCCTAAATATGGGTTTGAATAAAAAAGCGCAGATATCAATGTATTGGAGTACGCGCGCTAATCTAAATACTCCGTGGTTTCGAGAGAAAGGTCTCAGTCGAAACCGATTTTTATCAATTTAAAAATTTTTACGATTTGCTGATCCAAATAACCTACAAGCAAATGATAGATTATGCCGTATTAGACCATTTCTAGAACGTTTAGAAAGACTATTTCAACATAACTACCAACCAAAGAAGAATGTTGTAGTCGACGAATCATTGATGTTGTACAAAGGCCGTTTACATTTTCGGCAATATATTAAATCAAAGCGGTCCAGATTCGGAGTAAAAGTTTTTAGCCTTTGTTCCTCAGATTTATACATGTACAGCTTTGAAATTTATACTGGTCAAGGTCAGCAGCAGTTTGCTCTTCCTGCCGATATTGCTAATGCTAGATTATCCCTTTCAGAAAGAATTGTAGTTCATCTTGGTAGAAATTTGCTGAACTTGGGTTATTCTTTCTATACAGATAATTGGTACAGTAGCACTCGACTTGCTGAATATTTATTAGAAAGAGAAACTCTACTTACTGGTACAATACGTTCAGATAGAGGGGTTCCACATATTCTAAAAAATTCTCTACTCAATAGACACCAATCAGCATTTTCAAGAAAAAATAATATACTTATTTTAAAATATTTTGACACAAGGGATGTTTATGTTTTATCGACAGAGTTCACTGCAGAACTTACGGAAAGAGAGAGATATGTTGCAGGTGGGCAACGAGAATTTTTCATGAAACCCGCAGCAATTCAACAATACACTCACTGCATGTGAGGCGTCGATAAAATAGATCAATTACTTCATTCTTATAATTGCTGCCGAAAATCTTACACCTGGCTTAAGAAATTAGGATTACATTTCCTTCAACGTGCAGTATTAAATTCACATTATGTTTACAAAGACTTAAGCGGCAGACATATGTCATTATTGACCTATTTAAATTTTGTGATCGTGTATTTCGTGGAAGGGCGTTCAGAAGAGATTGAAAGATTGGACGCAAATGAGCCACTCTGTAGACGACGTCGAAGACAACATATTGTAGTTCCAGACGGACCTGTCGTTCATACTCCTTCGACATTTCTACCTACTGCTCGTCGTCAGCGTCCACAACGAAGATGCGTTATGTGTTTTTCAAATAGAATACGACGCGATACTAGATACTTTTGCAATTTGTGCCCTACTAAACCTGCCTTGTGCATGCCAAACTGTTTTAATATAAATTATGTATCACAAAAGTATAAATTATGTATCATATCAATAAAAAAAACTGTATTTCCCTTTCTGTGTTATTTTTACACCCCTGATATTGTTCAGTAAAAAGTTACATCATTTTGAGCGACCGGTTTGGGGTGAGATGGGGAGAAGTCGGTAAATTAGTAGTTTTTTACGTTTTTCGTCAATATTTCTAAAATTATGCCCTAGCGTATACAATGTTCTATATAAAAATGTTCTACATAAAATATAAAACAAAAAAGGTCCTATTCATAATTTTTATAAAATCAGGGTTTCCAGAGTTACGGAGGGTGAAAAGTGAAGGTTTTCGATACTTTTTATATTTTTTGGGCAATTTATAATATTATTACTGATGAAAGGAATTTTCTTTAACACGATTTTGTTTTGTAAATAAAATTTGCTATTTCAGTGGCCGATGTTGATAAGCCCTTGAAGAAACGTCAACCTCACCACCTAAAATCATCATCAATTGCCAAAAACATATAAAAAGTATCGAAAACCTCCACTTTTCACCCTCCGTAACTCTGGAACCGTTGATTTTATAACAATTATGCATAGGATCTTTTTTGTTTTAAAATTTATGTAGAACATTTTTGTATAGAACATTGTTTACGCTAAAGCGTAGTTTTAGAAATATGACGAAAACGTAAAAAAACTACTAATTTACCGACTTCTCCCCCATCTTCCCCCCCTAAACCGGACGCTCAAAATGGTGTAACTTTTTACTGAACAATATGTGGACCATATAGAACAATTTGGAGTTGGAGGAAACATTTTACTTTGGATGTCTGGGTTTGGCCTCTTTTTGGACCAATAATTATACCATACCATACTACCTCCGTAACTTTGGAACTGTTCATTTTAGAAGGATTATGCATAGAGCCTTTTTTATTTCAAATTTAATGTGGAACATTTTTGTATAGAAGGTTGTCCATGCTAAACCGCATAGTTATAGAAATATTGACGAAAAACGTAAAAAACTACGAATTTACCGATTTCTCCCTCCTCTCTCCCCCCCCCCCCCCAAACCCGACGCTCAAAATGGTGTGACTTTTGCCTGAAAATTATATGGACCATATAGAACAATTTGGTGTTGGAGGATAACTTTCACTTTGGATGTCTGGGTTATGCCATCTTTTGTATCAATTGTATCATACTATTATAAAACAATACGCCGCTGAATCTCTAATCCAAATAAGTAAAAAGTGTGGGAAATCCTGGAGAATCCTGTACAGGTGCCCTCTATCCGTGAGAAAAATTTGGCACAAATTAGTACATTTGGTTGCGTCTCTTTATACTTTTCACTCAACGGTATCATGCATTTTAATAGAAAATATCTTTTTTTGTACAAGTTAATACATTTTTCAGTGTAGGTTCGTTCCTATGACGTACAACGTACGGCCGTTGGTATATAAGAATGGAAACTTATGCCGTTTGTCCAAACTTAAAATCGCTGGGATTATTGACCTCAAAAAAATTAGTAGCTGGGGGTGAAAGGGTTTTAAAGCTCTGACAGGTCGATTTTTATTTTTAAATTATTATTTTTTGACGTAAATCCCATAATAGTGACGTCATCGATTTGGGCGTGATGACGTCATCGATGATTTTTTTAAATGGGAATAGAGGTCATGTGGTAGCTCATTGGAACGGCATTAACATCATTATTTAAACAGGGTGGCCAAAAAAATAATTTTTGAATTAAAATAATTGACACAAAAAGAAGAATTTATGTAGTTTATTTAACTCAAAATACATTTTACTGATGCCACATAATGTAAGAAAAAATGTTTTTCTATGGATGCTAAACAATGTGCAACTTCTCTCACTACTTACATACTTTCAGAACGAACAATTTCTCATGCAGTGAGAAATATTTTTTCTCACGGGTTCTACATACATATGATATCCGTTTCCATGGTAACATGCACAATACAAACACAATTAATGTTGTCAAACCAAATGTGTTGATAGAAGCAAAACTTACCAATAATTACCCTACAAAACTATTCAAAAATAACTGTTAAATATTAGAATTTTAAATAAACACCGTATTTTAATTTTAAGAATATTAATACCTACATCTAAGTATTTTATTTCAATTTAGGCATATAATATACCTAAAAGCACCTATATATTATTTAATTTTGAAGTTTGAACTCTTTACAAAACCACGTCCATAGAAAAAGTACAATGTACAACAAATGAGAAAATGACATATTTCTCCCTCGCTTGATTTGCCGCACTCGCCTCGTGCCTCGGCTCGTGCCAACAAACTTCTGCGCTCGTGAGAAATATGTCTTTTTTCTCACTTGTTGTACAACATACTATTATTTCATAAATAAACATTGCCTTTCGCTTAAATTAAATGTCAAACAGCCACACACCTGCCACTTGGCAGTTTGAACATTTAATTTAAGCGAAAAGCAATATTTATTTGTCAAATAAATATTTTTTTTCTCTTTTCTGACAGCAGTAAAATGTATTTTGAGTTAAATAAATTACATATTTTATATTCTTCTTTTTGCGGCAATTAATTTAATTAAAAAATTATTTTGTTGGCCACCCGGTATAAATAATAACGTTAATGTTTATCTTACTGCATAGAGAATTGAATTACCTTTAAAATGAGCTACCACACGACCTCTATTCCCATTTAAAAAAATTATCGATGACGTCATCACGCCCAAATCGATGACGCCACTATTATTGGATATACGTCAAAAACTCATAATTTAAAAATAAAAATCGACCTGTCAAAACTTTAACTCTGAAAATAATTAAGTCATGAGATAATAGACCGTTTCCACACTTTATGAATGCACTGTATAAATAATCTTAAACATTTCAATATTCATTTCAGTACTGTTTATTTTGCCGCATACTGTATTTACTTGGATAAAAGAAATAACAAATTCTATATAATATTTTGTATTATTCGTAAACTAATCATGAAGGAGATTATATTCAACGAATAAAAATCTAATTAAAAAAATAAGTTTTCAATCTAATAGCACATAAAACAACATCCAAAAATGTTACTCTACATCCCACCAGATTGAAAACAATGGGAACCTTCTCTGGTAACACCTCCGAGGCTTCTACAATTTTCAAGCCATAACGGATGCTGAGACTAAGGAAGATGAGGGAATTTTACAATTTATAATTCACGTCCCATCTGCTCAGCGCGGTAAAGTTCCAACGAGAATGGTTCCCTTCGTACTACAATGGGAGTAAACATGTAATAAACTGGTTGGATATACAAGGGATGCATGGAAGTATAGATACAATCTAGTGTTGGAATATAACTATTAGACTCATGACATTCTATTCTCCTTCTTTATGTATTGTGCCTCTTCACCAGTTCTTAACCGATTTTGAGCTTGTATTCACGACATTCTAATTAATAGGTAAAATTTATTATATACTTCTCAATTAATGAGTGACCTTTTATGCTTTATTAAATCTTAATTAATATTTAATTTGTGTTTATATGTTTATTTTAGTACATAATACTTTTAGTCCATTCTTTCACGGTTTTTGCTCTAAATTTTAAAGAACCGCTTGGATTGACATGAAATTTTGCATACATATAGCTTACATGTCAAAGAAAAAAAGTGATATTGTGCCGATGTGTGCTTTTGCCCTGGGGGTGACTTTCACCCCCTCTTGGGGGTGAAAAAATATATGTCCAAAATAAGTCCGGAAATGGGTAAACTGACTAATTTTAAGTAACTTTTGTTCTATAGAGCTTTTTCGCCAAGTCAACACTTTTCGAGTTATTTGCGAGTGAATATGTTCATTTTTCAACAAAATAACAACATTTTTAGACGGTTTTTCGCAAATAACTCAAAAAGTAAGTATTTTGTCGAAAAAAAGTTCTTAGCAAAAATATAGCCTATAAAAAAGTTAAAAAAATGGTGTACACGTTAGGTCTCTGGATCTCGTAGAACCAGAGTTATAGCCAATGAAAAATAGATTTATATTCACCAAATTTCAAATAGAATATTTCGACGTGAAATATCCAAAAAATTAAGCACTTTTTGGAAAAAGCCCATTATAACTTTTTTAAAAGTGTTTAAAAAAAGCTTTATTTCTGTTTTTACAAAAAGTTTCTAGCATTAAATTTAAGCAAGTTACGCTCAAAATAAAATTGATCCCTTTTGTTTTTGCAAAAAAAAAAAAATCGGGAAGACCACCCCCTAATTAGCAACTTAAATGAAATTATTCGTTACTGCTCCACAAATTATTTTACTTATGTTATGTTTATATGATCTTATAAGTTTCATCGGTTTAAAGTGCTTATTTTTGAAAAAATTTGGTTTCAAAGTAAAATTTTTAAAAATTTAAATTTTGAAAAATATGTTTTTTTTTTAAATAACTTAAAAATTGTTAGAGATACCAAAAATCACGAAAAACAAAAAAAAAATCAGATTTGCTTTTCTGAATATCATGTATTTTTTTGTTTTTCTCTTAGACAAAAATTGATTAAGATTTGGTGTTTCTAAATTTGCATACATTCGTGATCAGTGACTCGTTCAACCCCTTTTAACTACAGCCCTTTCAATGATAAGGACTTTGAACCGATAAAACTTACAGATCATATAAACAATATATACACGAGGCAAGAAACTTGTGAAGTCGTAACGATTAAGTTCATTTAAGATACTAATTAGGGGGTGATTTTCTCGATTTTTTACCAAAACCAAAAGGGGCTAACTTTATTTTGAGCGTAACTTGTTTAATTTTGATGCTAGAATTTTTTTATAAAACAAAAATAAAGCTTTTTTTAAACACTTTAAACAAGTTGTAATAAGTTTTCCCCGAAATGTGCTTCATTTTTAGTTATTTCACGTTAAAGTATTCCATTTGGAATTTGACGAATATGAACCTATTTTTCATTAGCTATAACTCTGCTTCTACTAGGTGTAGAGACGTGATATATACACCATTTTTTTGAATTTTTTACAGGCTATATTTTTGCTAACAATATTTGTTCGACAAAATACTTACTATTTGAGTTAATTGCGAAAAACCGTTTAAAAGAGTGGTTATTTTGTTGAATAAATGAACATATTCACTGCCAAATAACTCGAAAAGTATTTACTTAGTGAAAAAACTCGATAAAACAAAAGTTACTTAAAATTAGCCAGTTTATCCATTTCCTGACTTTCTTTGGACGAATATTTTTTCACCCCCAACAGGGGGTGAAAACCACCCCCAGGGCAAAAGCACATATCGGCACAATATCACTTTTTTCTTTGACTTGTTTTCTATGTGTATGCCAAATTTAATGTCAGTCCAAGCGGTTCTTTAAAATTTAGAGGTTTTGCAATATTTTACCGTTAAAGAAGGACTATTTATAAAATTGCATTATGTATTCTGGTGCCTGGTATAAGCTTATCCCAGCAAGGGAATTTCACTGGAAACTATATCATTTATTTTCATATTCATTAGTTACATTTTTTTTAATAATTGTTAATTTTATTGTTAGTTACAGATAAAAAAATGTTGATTTATATTTTGGCCAACCCCCCAGACGACTAATGGTCATGGGAGAAAATGTTTTATTAGGTGAGCTATTATGTTACTTTAAGCATTACTGTAGTTAAAAGCAATAAACATTTCTGAATCTGAATCTGAATCTGAGTAAACATGTAAATAAAAAATGAATAACTATTTTCAATTTCGTTGCAACACGAAACTACAGCCGCGTCATTATTCCAGTTCAATCAGAGAGTGCAGCAAGCACCTCTACCGGTTTCGAAACTTATTAGTCTCTCATCAGGAGGCACATATGCTGCTTTCTCTGACCCAACTAGGACAAACCCCGGCGTGCAGTCACGGATTGCAACGAACGAAATGGCAGGGATGCCCTAGCGGCAACTGCTATCAAAGAACTAAGTTTTCAATCTAATAGCCCATAAAACAACATCCAAGTTTTTGAAAAATCTAATTCTGTGTTAGGATTCCAAAATTAAAAATTTTACTACATTTGATTGTTTAACATCTTATCCGCTGGCGTGTTCATATCATGCTCTACTTCTGGGCTTGCTTAACAACTTAGGGTGAGTATTCATCGCATTCACTATAGCCCTCCATTTTCTACGATCTTGTGCTTCCATTTCCTATTGTTATACCCCAATTCTAGATAAACCGGTTTCAACATATCCTTCCATTTATTTCTGGGATGGTTAGAAAAAGATGGAATCTTCTATCGTCTGGTCTTTAACAAACACTTTATTTAACACTATGTCTTCATCTGATCTTACCAAATGACCTGCTCATCTTGTCTTGCGTTAGCTTTTATGTCTGACGATGATTTCAGAACCATACAGAATCACTAATTCAGCATTGCGGGGCCTTCTTCACTCTCCTGTCAATTCATCGCTTTAACCTTCCTTTCAAATAGCAGCAGATTATTTATTTCCCGCTGATGTAGAGTCCATATTTCACTTCCATATGCAACAACTGGGCTAATAATTTACATGTACAGTATTAATTATTATTGTTGTAGGTCTTCCTATTTTTCTATGACCAGAGAATCATTGGCAGAGAATATTAGTAGTTTTACATTTGATTATTAGTGAGGCACGCAGACACGTATTATTGATTAGATATTAAGCTTAGAGATTTTATTTGTATTTTTTTTAGGTATGCTGATTTTATACAAATAATTTAATATCCTATCATTTTGTAACGCTCCCACTGCTTCAAGTCCAATACACAATTTAGTAAACCAGTAAATGTTTATGGTTGTATTACGGCTGATTGAGGGCCATATATATTCTTTTTCAGTCAGTTGTCAAAAGGTTGTCAACGATACTTCCTACTGTGTGCGAGGTACCTACCTTTTCTCGAAAATTTCTCTGAAAAGGGAATTAGTTTATGATCTGGTTTATTATTTCATTTATTGCTCAATAAACGACCGTTTATGTACCTACTAGAAGAAGTCAATCTTCAACTAGGTGCGTTTAACGCAAATTAATAAGAATTTGCGAAGAAAAGATTAGATGATTATGTTAGAAATAAATTTTTCAGTTTAAGTGATTTATAACGTACGAAAAACTAACTGGGAAAGGGTAGGATTAGCGAAACATTCGTCTGTACCTTGAAAAATCTAAAGAAATCGACAATAGGGAACTTGCATAAAATTTTAAATTCGAAAAAAATGTTATAAGTCACAACAGAACATAATTTAAAACATGTATCAAAGATAAAAATGCTGTCGTTGTGTTCCGTTTGGCCCCTTAGAGCCGTTTTACATGACCGAGATTTACTTCGAAAATTATTTCAAGAATAATAACGAAAATTTATGTAGTAAAATTATACAATTTTTCCATCGTTCCTTGTTTTACACCTACAGTTAAATCTTAACATAATTGTTGTGAAACGCATGCGTAGTGTGTAATGCGACTGACATTAATAAATATAATTTTTTTATATACAGGGTGTCCAGAAACTCTACCGACAAACGAAGACAGGAGATTCCTGAGATAATTTTAAGACAGTTTAACCCAATTCACCTAATCCGAAAATGCTTCTTAATGGAGCTAGAGCTCTTAGATGGCGTCATGATATTAGTTTTTCTTAAATACCTCCAGAACGCTTCTATTTAGAAAAACGAAAATTGGTATGCATATTTACTTTTCAGAGATGAATCGATTGCATCTATTACAAATTCTAGTACCGGTCATAGGCGTCCGTTTTGGGTAGAGCAACGGGTATTTTATCGCATAACTTTTTTGTCCTTAACTTTTATGCATTTTTGACAACGGATTATTAAATTGTGAGGTATTCTAGTACTAAAAGGTACTCTTGCTTTAAGTCGGTAGGGCACACCATTTTCTAGAAAAATCGATTTGAAAGTTTTTCGTTTTTGGAATTTGAAAAAAAAATTGAAAGAACTTTTCAACAAAAAACGAAGTATTTTACCAACATAAAGTAAGAGTAACTTTTAGTACTCGAATACCTCATAATTTAATAATCTAGTGTCAAAAATGCTCAAAAATTCAAGACAAAAAAGTTATGCTATAAAATAACTGTTAACTTACCCAAAACGGACGCCTATGACCAGTACTAGAAATTCGCAATTAATGAAATCGATTTATCTCTGGAATATAAATAAATGTACCAGTTTTCGTCTTTCTAAACAGTTTTTTTTTAAATTTTTTTTTTTATTAAAAAAGCGAAAAATTTTCAAATTGATTTTTCTAGAAAACGGTGTGTCCTACCGATTTAAAACAAGAGTACCGTTTAGTACTATAATACTTCACAATTTAATAATCCAGTGTCAGAAATGCATAAAAGTTAAAGATAAAAAAGTTATGCGATAAAATAACCGTTGCCCTACCCAAAACGGACGCCTATGATCGGTACTAGAAATTTGCAATAGATGGATTAGATGTATATCTTGAAGATAAATACGCGTACCAATTTTTGTTTTTCTAAATAGAAGCGTTCTGGCGGTATTTAAGAAAAACTAATTACAATACGCCATCTTCAAAGAGCTCTAGCTCCCTTAAAAAGCATTTTCGGACTGGGTCCGAACAAGTGAATTGGGTTAAATTATCTTAAAATTATCTGAAGAATCTCCTGTCTTCGTTTGTCGGTAGAGTTTCTGGACACCCTGTAAAAGGCCAATGATGAAAGAAAACGAAGTTAGAGGTAACATAAAAAAAAGAAATGTGAAATGACATTTTAAGGTTATAAGTTACAACTTTCATTTATTTATTTTTTAGTAATATATTTGAAGAAAGAAGTAAATTTTTGTGCAAAAATAATAAATTTGAACAAAAATACTTCACTGAATAAACAAATAAGCACGTATTGTAATTATAAAGGTGTTATCGTAAACACCACCACGTTATTTAACGTTCTGCGCAGAAACTCGCGCAGTTTACTCTGAAAACTTTCTAGAATATAGAACAGGTTCTAAATTTTTATATTGAAAATTATCATGAGAAATTTCAGAGTAAATCTTGTGTTTTACATCTAATATTTTTATTACATAATTTTTCATGGTAGTTATCAGCGTCAGTTTCGAAGTAAATCTCGGTCATGTAAAACGGCTCTAAGACGATTCTAAATTCATATTAAAGTATCTAGCTGTTTTGGTGGATTCTAAACTATGCGTTTGCATCTTTGCTCTTTTTATTTGTAGGTTTATCGTTACTCTGGCTCTTACTGATCTGTGATTGCTTACTAATATTAGTTGTTATAAATAACTATAGTTGCAGTATTTTATTACCTACATGTAATTGATACTGTTAAAATCCATTGAGTAAGTCCTGTCTGACTGATCGTGAGAGTAGAAAAACTTAAATAAAATAATTTAATAGAAAACATTCACCCATTCACCGTTGCCTTATTACAGATCTTATTTTCTATCGCAAAAAGATAGAAATATCGTGATTTAATATAAATTTTAAAATCATTCTCAGACAGACTGTCTCTTATGCAACTGTTAGCACTTCTATGAATGAATTTGAAACGAAAAAACATTTTCTAACGATGAGAGGCGTGAATTTCATGACAAATCGAACAATAGATTTTTCTTGGTGGGTGAAAGTAGGTAACAAGTAAAAACTAATTTAAATATTCACGCTTCAGGAACTGCTACCGAATTGTGAAATTCTCCAACGATATTTCTGTAATATCCGTAATGTTATATAGCTATAACGAGCTGCTAACTGTCTGGGGTTATCGGTCAATAATTTACCGATCCTGCTTAACTGACTGCTTGTTTTAAAATTGATAGGTTCAAGTCACGATAAAGTTAACTTAGAAGATGAAACAGTAATTTCATCGTTTTACGAATATATCTATTTGGGGACAAATATGGAAAGAAATGGACGCATTGAAACAGAAATCAAAGAAATAAATTATCTTGTTCTTCTCAAGTTTTATCACTTCATCTGCAGTACTAGGGCAGTCCAATACGTACTTAGCCTTCAAAAAAATTTTTGGAAAAGTGGTGATTTATTTCTGAACGTAGTCTCCGTTTAGCTCGATACAGTACCCAACGATGCTCCACCTTCTTTAACCCGTCTGAAGCAGTGGCGGCTCGTGACCTCAGTATGCGGGTAGGCTACACATATACTTCGGGTAGGCGACAAAAAATATCCTACAGTTTGTAATACATTTTGAGCCGTCTTGCAATACTAAATGTAATCTATGAGCGCAACAATGTGTAAAAATTGCTTTTGGAGCATCTACTTTAATTTTTGATTATAATCCGTTTAAAGAGCCAGCCATTACACTTGCACCATCGTAAAATTGAGCAATTAATTTATTTTTGTAATCATATGGCTCAAGCACGTTTGAAATTAAACTATATAGAGCGTCTGCAGATCTATTATCGCTAACATCAAAAAACCATAAAAATCTTTCTGTTACCTGACCAACTTTGTTAACAAAACGGATTGTTAAAGTACACTGTGATTTTTCGGTTATATCAGTAGTATCGTCAGCTAGTATAGAAAAAAATTGACTTTCATTAATTTCTGTTGAAATTTCATTTTTTACGTAATCGGCAAGACAATCTATTAAATCATTTTGTATTGTTTTTGACAAACCCGTGAACACCCCTTCTATTTTTTAACATGATCCTGGATTTCCTGATCGCGTTTAACTACTAAATTAAAAATTTCTTTAAAATTACCCATGTTTGAAGAATTATGGCTCTCATCACGACCGCGAAATGTAAGTTCTTGTTTTGCTAAAAGAATTGTAACATCAATTTCTTCAACTTCTTCAATCTTTTTCAACTTCTTCATTATATATCTTATTAGATAGAGAAATATGTCCAGCGAAAGCACTGTCAGTAGTTTGTTTATTTTTTTCTAACCGTTTTAAATCTAAGCAATTGTTTAAATGTTCTTTCGAAGATTCATGTTTTTTTACACTAGCTGATAAATTTTTCAAATCTGAATATCCTTGACTCACCCAAACATTTTGCTTCAAATTTGAGAGCAACAGACAAGGTCAACAGAAAAGTGAATTTTTAAAATAACTTCCGCTTAGCCATTTATGATTTTCATACCATATTGTTTTAAACGATCTCGAAAATGGTTGATTGTCTTCTGTCTTATCTGTGGATAAAATTGTTAAATTTTGTAAAGGCCGGCCCATTGAAATAATTACTAATCTTTCTTGATTTTGGCGCCTTGAAAAAGGCGTCTCGATCAAACTGCATATTACATCGTTTAAAATATTCATATTCGATGACTAAAGTTTTTCCACCAATAAAACTAATACACCTACGTTTCAACAACGTCAAATATTACTTATTTTATTTATGCATCAAATAATAATTTACTATTATACACATACATTATAAAGTATTATAAAGTATTATAAAGTATTATACATTACTTTATATAGAATAAATTGATAAGTTAACAATTAACCTCGCTTTAAATTTTTAATTATCTATATAATCTAATAACACATTATTCAGTTTTCATAAACAAATTTAAATTGTCCTACCTAGTTTTATTCAATACTTAACCTACTAATAACAGCCAAAATCAAAAAACAATTATTTTAAAACAGTTTCACAAGACACAAGAGAAGCAACTGATAAAATTTTGTAGGTCCGGCTATAAGACTCTGTGCCTATTGGCCCGTTCAAAATCGTAGAATACGGTCGCTACGAGCAAACCTGCAGCAGGCCTGCTCGCGTAAACAGAGAGAAATCGCACGTCAATTCGGTGTTGGCGTCGTTCTATTTCAGGCTACGTTCCCGAGTGCCTGACCAAGGAGAATATAGAATCTATACAGTACTACTGATACTACAAGGACCGTACAATTATTATAACTACGGAGAAAATTTTTTGGATATTTTTAAAAATAATTTGGATAATTTTTGCTATTTTATTGTAGATATTGTGTCAAAATTTATAAATTACAATTTTGAAATAAGTAATTTATATTAATAATTTATATTATTGTACTACATTTGAAGAGGGTAGGCGGCGCCTAGCTTGCCTACCCCGACGGGCCGTCCCTGGTCTGAAGAATACTTTTTCTCGAGGTCTGCAAAGTAGGGTTTCGTGGTGGTGATGAACTCCTCATTTTCTGCTCGGCGAGTGACTTTTCCAAGTTTGGAAACAAAAAGAAGTCGTAGCGTAGAGGGACAAATCTGGAGAATATGGTGGATGGGACAGCAGTTGGATGGAAGTTCATTTTATCTAATAATAAAACACTGAAAAACTTCTGTTTTTACTACTTCTACAAAATTTATTACAAATTTTGAAGATCAAACAATAAGCAAAGTTTTAAACCAAACACTGCACAAGAAATTAATCTTCCGAAATTAATCTGCCCACCACCAGAGAAAAAACTCGGCACCTTCTGCTTGATTACATATACAGGCAAGATATCAACGAAAATAGCCAAACACATAAAAAGAAAGGAATAACATTTCAAAACAAACAACAACTTAAGCAAATACATAAACCTAAGCATTAGGAACAATAAGAGCTAAAAGAATAAGCAATTACAGCATGGTGTGACATCGGTAAAACTGACAGAACCTTTAACAAATGTATAGTAGAACAAGAAAGGTCTTTCCATAATAGAAAAGCAGATTCTACTTACGCACTTCCCCTTCTAGATTATAATTTTCTTTTTAATGAACAAGTTTTTCAGTATTTTATTGTTAGATAATACTCAAAACAGTAAAAAACTTCTACTCCACGTTCTATTCTCTTTAAAATATAGTTATCGTTGTTGTAAACTTCTTCTACCACTTGTTCTAAACTTCTTGAATATCAAAACACTCACCATTCCTTAAATGTTACCAACAATACACTTGAGATAAAAATTGAAAATGTATCGGAATTCCAATCAAGCACTGACTCATTCAGAATCCAATTCCGATGGTTTCGTTTTTTATTTTTTGTTTCATTTACTCTCGTAGATAAACTTGTTGGAAACACAATGGCCTGCTTCGATCGGCTCATTACCGACACTATCGCCTATCTCAAAATTGTTTTTGCTCAAGTTGATGTTTCCTAACCGACGTGACTTGCAAAAGCTGCTTTTTTAAATGAGGTTTCAAACAATAGAAACACCCCATGGTGTAAGGGCTTCTGGGTTAATACGTTTTTTCTAATTTCAACGGACAAAAGTTTTTTAGCTGGGAAGACAAAATAAGAATTTTGGTAAATTTAATTAAAAAGAAGTTTGTGTAAAACTGAGATACACAAATCGATGAGTTGTTATGACCTGTATTTATATTACATATCGGTATTCATACTAGATTTTTACCTAATGCGTCTGTAAAAAAAATGTACTAATTGCAATCTACTTTACCAAAAAATAGTTAATTTTAAACGAGACTGTGTACCCCTATATGGGTAGATAGTAAAAACCTTTATTTTATTGTAGCACGTGTTTGACTATTAGTCCGTTTAGTTAAATATTAGTGGTTAATTTAGATATTTATCCTTAATTAAAATACAATGAAGATAGAAAAATAGGGGTAAGTAGCGAAGAAGAGCCATTTCAAGAATCAGTTAATGAATTTGCAGCCAGTGATGCTGACCAATATTATATATCAGAAAGTGACAAAAGTTTGAAGAGATAAATGACAATAACCGAAGTGATCATGATTTATTTTAAAGTGAGGATGTTGTTGTTATTGGTAATGGCAGCACTGAATAGTGGAAAACTTGCATATTAGAATCAACAGAAATTTTCTTTTAATAATCGAGGAAAAAATTATTTTTTTGCTTGAGGGAACTACTGCAAAACACATTTTTATTATTTTCAGATGTTTATATCTGAGAATGTTATTAAACTGAACAGTTGTTGTTGAGGCCATGCAGTGGTCTTTTAGTGATCTATTATAGGACCGTTACAGGTTACAGGGACCATTCAAGTATTACGTAACGCAGGTTGGGGGGGGGGGATCAAAAATTTTCAAAAATTACCTTACGTAATAGTTAAACGCCCATTACAGTGCGTTACGTAGGGGGGGAGGGGAGTCAAAAATCTTAAAAAATCGCGTTACGTAATACTTGAACGCTCCATTCGTTAGGACTGCGCCCCTCACAGTAGTCCAGGGTAATAAGGTTTTTTTCATGACACTCGAGCAGCCAGGGTACTGAAGCGTTTTTTCGACAGGTAATATCTATAAGAGCAAATTGTAACTATTTCCTGCGTAGGATTCGGCGGCCATTTTGATTTATAAACAATTAAGTGTCAAAAAATGGCATTTTTCCCTTTTTTTTTCAAATCAATGGAAAACAGTGAAACTTATGGTTTTTTTAGTACACATATCTTTGAGATTATGGAAAAAGCTTTAAAATAACGTATTACAAAGTTTGATATGCTCATTTATTGTTAATATAATTGCGAAAAAAGGTCGGAATTGCAAAAAAAATTAATTCCACAATATCTATTGTAAAAATTAGTATACAGCTTTGAAATTTTTGTCATATAAGGGTTCTTTATTGCTTAATATGTGAAAAAAATTTCAAAGCGATTTATTCAATTGTTTAAATTTTATTCAAATTGTTTATCCCAGAGAGCATTTTTTTTGCAATAACATAAGTCAGAAAAAAATGACGTTAGAACAATTCCACAGATGTCAAATGAAAGAGCATGAGCTATATTTTCAACTTGGTTTAAAAAAAGCGAATAAAAAATGCATTTATTAGTAATAAATAATTATGCAAAAGTATCGTAAATCTTTCCTTATAAACTTTTTATTTTGTTATATAAGAAATTATATATATTTATTACAATTTTTTATCAATTATGATATAAATAACATTACTTGGTAGTTGTGCACTTAAAACAGGGTAAAAAAGTTAATTTTTTTGGAAAAAGTTATTCAAAAAGTTTATAAGGAAAGATTTACGATACTTTTGCATAATTATTTATTACTAATAAAAGCATTTTTTATTCACTTTCTTTAAACCAAGTTGAAAATATAGTTCATGCTCTTCCATTTGACACCTGTGGAATGGTTCTAACGTCATTTTTTTCTGACTTATGTTATTGCAAAAAAAATGCTCTCTGGGATAAACAATTTGAATAAAATTTAAACAATTAAATGAATCGCTTTGAAATTTTTATCACATATTAAGCACCAAAGACCCCTCATTTGACAAAAATTTCAAACCTGTACACTAATTTTTACAGCAGTTATTGCGAAAATAATTTTTTTTCAATTCCGACCTTTTTTCGCAATTATATTAACAATAAATGATTATATCAATCTTTGTAATATGTCATTTTAAAGCTTTTTCCATAATCTCAAAGATATTTGTACTAAAAAAGTCATAAGTTTCACTGTTTTCTATTGATTTGAAAAAAAAAAGGGAAAAATGCCATTTTTGACAGTTAATTGTTTATAAATAAAAATGGCCGCCAGATCCTACGCAAGAAATAGCTACAATTTGCTCTTGTAGGTATTACCTGTCGAAAAAACGCTTCAGTACCCTGGCTGCTCGAGAGTCACGAACAGGGTATATTTTTGTCTTATTACACTGGCCTACAGGGCTGTAGCTCCGTTAGAATGAATGAATAAGAATTGAATAAGATTCTCATAATATTGTTAATTTAGTAAATTAGCAAATTAGTAGGTAAGCTAATCTTCACAAACGAGACAAACATTTCCATTTCTTCGAGCACCTCCGCCAAATTTTCAAAAAAAATATCGAACCTAGCGAGAAATACTAAATTAATGAAAGTACTATATCATTCATTCAGATACAATTTCCGATATAAAATCTTGCAAATATAATCTAGCAGTTATTTATTAGCTCTTGAGCATAGTGTTAGCATTTTTAATAAAATTAAATATGTAGTTACTTATATTTTTAAAAGGAGCTCCAAAAGAAAATTTATTTACAATATTCCATTATACAGTGAGCACGTAAAGGTTAGAATAAATTCATTTTCTCGAGAATGGACGATTTTGGAAAAAATCCTGAAACAGTTCAATTTTTATTTTTTAAATTACAACTTTTTGACGTATATATTATACTAGTGACGTCATCCATCTGGGCGTGATGACGTCATCGATGATTTTTTAAATGAAAATAGGGATCGTGTGATAGCTCATTTGAAAGGTAATTCAATTCTCTATTCAGTAATATAAACATTAACAAAATTATTTATACAGGGTGTCCAAAAAAATTTTTTTTAATAAAATTTATTGACAAAGAGAAGAATCTGTATAATTTATTTAATTCAAAATTCATTTTACTGCTATCAGAAAACAGGAAAGAATGTTTATTTGGCAGATTATTATTGTTTTTTGCTTAAATTCAGTATTAAAGCAGCCACCCAGCAGCCTCGTGACAGTTTAAACATTTAATTTAGCCGAAAAGCCATGATTATTTTTCAAATCAACATTTTTTTCTGTTTTTTTGAGAGCAGTAAAATGTATTTTGAATTAAATAAATTACATACATTCTTATTTTTATGTCAATAAATTTAATCAAAAAAAATTTTTTTGGACACCCTGTATAAATAAATATGTTAATGTTTATATTAATGAATAGAGAATTAAATTACCTTTCAAATGAGCTATCACACGACCCCTATTCCTATTTAAAAAAATCATTGATGACGTCATCACGCCCAGATGGGTGACGTCACTAGTATGATATATATGTCAAAAAGTCGTAATTTAAAAATAAAAATTGACCTGTTTTGGCATTTTTTTCCAAAATCGTCCATTCTCGAGAAAATGAATTTATTCCAACCTTTACGTGCTCACTGTGTATTTCCATTATTGTTTAATGGTAGTCATAATTGTCACGACATCTGAGAAAATAATTGTTTATTTAAATTTAAACAAATACCTCTATTGTTACCGATTCGCGGTACCGTAATAACAGAAAAATTGTAATAATAAAATTCCCACAACCAATCTTCTCACAACTTTCTTTTAATTCTTCCAATCATTATAGATGCTAATATCCGTTACTCTTATTGTAATTTCTTTTTCTTAAATTATATTAAATTTTTATATAATATTATTTAAATCTACATTAACAACGCTATTATTAAAACAAAAATTCAAAGGTTAAAGAGTTTTCAGTTCATCGAACTATATTGTCTAATGATTTAAAGCGTTTCCCAAACTTATTTTTCCGTGGCCCGGTTATTTTTGTGCTTATCCTTCGTGACCCACTATTTTTTTTGCATACCTCTTTTACTTTTGAGAAGTATGCAGTTATTTCTGGTTAACTAAAAATTTTACGTTTGGAGGAAAAGATGTTAATTTTATCCTCAGGTCCGGTTCCACTTCCAAACGGTTCCTATATTTATTTTTGAAGAAAACTAGTGTTGAAAACCCTGCCTCACCCTTATAGGTCGTAACAAAAGGAATTAGAAACTTTATCGCTTTTAAATATATATATTTTATAAAGACATCCAAAAACCTATCAGTGGTATTTTGACAAATATGTCTTTGAGTGCCCTAATCACATGATAGTTCAGTTACTGACTCAATAGCTAGGAAGTCCCGTCTCGGATTCTACGTCCATTATAAATGTATTTCTTATCCATGCTTTGTTGCTGTGGATGGGGGGAAAATAGTGTTCCTTGAAAGCCGCTGGAATATCACTCGAAAATGAATTCACGTTATACTCTTTTTGTAGCTTTGTAATTTTCTGCTACCGCGCGGCGTGTCCACAAATTAAGTTTTTTTGTAACAGCGTCCTCCTTTTTTTGTACTTTAAATACTGTTACATTGCTACCTAGTAAGGTCATATTTAAATTGTTCAAGAGGTCAAAAATATCACAAAGATAGGCTGCCTTGATTAACTAATTGACATCATGAAAACTGTTTTTAAATTGAAATATTGCATCCCTAGCCGTTGGTGGATGTTGTTCTAAGAACATTGAAATTTCTTCATTCAATTCAATAAGTCTTTTAAAAACATATCCTTTTTATGGTCAACGCACTTCGCAGTGTAAAAGAAGATGTTCATGTTCACTTCCCATTTCTTTGCGCAAAGCAGAGAATACTCAGTCAGTGGGCAAGGTTTTATGTAGATAAGTTTTACACACTCTTGCATAGGTTTGGTTAAAAACAGTGGCATTTTTATTGACAGCTAATGCCTCTGTGGGTGCTACAATGCACCCAAACACATTCTGGTGCTACAGCTTTGATCCTCGGAAAAGCTTGCGTCAGTCAGAGCGCGGTATTAAAAAGCAAGATGTGAAACGGCGAGGCGACCCGGCATTTTGCGTCCGTGGCCCGGTACCGGGTTGCGACCCACCATTTGGGAAACGCTGAGTTAAACTAAATGTTTAAGTAAATTACATGAAGAGAAGTATCCAGTAAATTACATGAAGAGAAGTATCCATTCTCAAATGTGGTCTCGAGGTAAGAAAGTAGAAAACTCAAAGAGGTACCACAAAAATGTATATTATAAAAATGTCATACAAGGACGCGTTTCGGCTCTTACCGAGCCATCATCAGCTTGAAATACAGGAGCAAAGTCTAAAACTGTCCTACAATATAAAAAGGAAATTTTTAAGCATGTGGTGATCACGCCCACCTCGGCAAAGGAACTTACCAGACCAGGAAGGAGGAAGAATCTAATGGCTTACATTGTATTGGGTTCTTTAGGTTTCATTCTAAGTTATAAGTAGTGTATTAGACATTAAGGGTATAAATTCATTTTAAGATTTAAATGACTTCCTCTTTGAGAGAAACCATCTTGCGAACAGATCAGGTGCAAGGAACTTTTCGGTGAACTGTCAAATTGCTGTCAGTGATGACAGATGACATGTAGTACTCAAGAATGAATTTGTCGTTAGGTGGTAAATGTTGTAACTAGAAGACCCCACAGACTAGGGAAAGAAAAAAGAAGAAGATTAAACGTCAAATTCAAAATTCGTAAGGTGAAAGAATCATAGAGGTATATATTAACATAGAGGGAACCTACCTTCCGCGCTTCCTGACGACAAGATCTCATGGACTGGTTTGCTGCATCTCTTTCTAACACATTGTATCGAAAATCTATGATGACATTCAGTGTGAATATAGGCACGGAAGAGGAGGACAACTGTAGCAGCTTTACTATGCGTAAGAGTGAAACAGCACTAATCCAAATAAAAAAGATGGTGTCGTCACTTCGCTCTGAATGACACTCTCTCTATGCTAATATATAACTCTATGGAAAGAATAGAGGAAAATAAATAGGACAATATTGAATGTATACGGTATTAAAACGAAGAGGAAAGCTGAAAAACAATGAAGAATAGCAATAACCAATAAAATTTGATAAGTAATTACCGAGGTGGACAAGACCACCCCAAGTTCAAAAAGAAGTAGGACAGTTTAAGAAAAAAGGACAAAGATTCAATCAGGACAAAACATATTAAGATAGCTCCATATAAAATACATTAAAAAGTCAAGTATCACAGTACAGTTGTGTCAATACAACTTATTAATTAGATATCACAGTTTTTTCCCGTGTCACTGAAAGATTAAACCCAACCATACCAACACCTAGTTCACTCATAAGTATTTGAAATAGAAGAGTCTGTAGACTCGGTGTATAAAGTTATTAGGTGATATTATAGGTGTTGTCACGGTTCTGCTGCAAGATGTTACAATCGTAATGAAGCCCTACAATGATAACAGTGACAAAATTATTATTGAAAATTAAAGGTGTATTTGAATGTGTTACCTGGCAGTGGTATCATTAGTAGTATTTGAAATAATAAAGAATGAATGTTGAAATGTTGTTGTTTGATTGAAAAGTATAAAGTAATTTATAACTATATTATGACAAAATATTATATTTATTGTAATATGGGAAATGAAGACAAGTAGAAAAGGTGGCTATGTTATTGAAAAAATTAATTAAAAAATTATTATTATTATTTGTCAAAGAGAACGTTAAAAACAGGTCATAACGACAACAGCAGCTCAACCCCAAGTAGACACCACCAATCACTTCATTGTTCAAAAGAGCCAAGAAAAAACTAAATAACTCCACCCGAGTTATCAATAGTATACTTATATTTATAGAAGGAAAATGGAAGAGGAAAATTAGGAAAACCAAAAAAGTGTTATCTAGTAGAAAGGAAGAGGTAACGATTAGGTTCAATATGAGTAAAAGTTAACCAAGAACTTAAGGAAGATCAAAAATTATTGGTTGACTGAAAACTATTGTTTGTTTTTATTTTAAAACATTAAATTAAGACAAATATAAGGTTCAGTTGGTAGGAGTTGTTCATTAAGGACATTTACAGATGTGTTGTTAGTAGCTTCATGTATTTCGAAAGCTTCAAGTATGTTTAATCTATTTCCTTTATTACAAGCATGAACTATTTGAAAATCAGAGGTAGAAAAATTGTTTTTCTAGAAAGTAAATTTTTGATAGAAAAAAAGTAAATTGTTTTTTTGTTTTTTTTTACAAATAAAAAGGCACATATCGAGCACAGTTCTTTATTAAATCTGGCGCAAGTATACTTTCGTTCTCAGAGCATCATCAGGGGCATTTCGTCAATAAAATAGCACATCTAGGAATGCCGTAAACATTCACATGCAAACAAATAACAGATAGTAAACATTTGTCATGAAACAAGTGACAAAGAGGTCGATAGAATATAACAAACCTGCATATATTTGCTTTGCAGACCTAACGAAAGCATTTGACAGAGTCAGACTTAGTGATATAATAAAGAAAATTAAGCAAACATGGATACCGGTAAACATTGTTATAAAACAAATGAACAATAAGAACACGACAAAAATTAAAACAAACGACACCACTACGGCCAACATACCAACACCAGGAGGAATCAGGCAGGGAGGCAGCCTCAGTCCATTTCTATTCAATATGCTAATGGATGAAATAATAGAAGATGTGGAATCGTTACAACTAGGATACAGACTTGGCCACAGTAGAATCAGTATAGTGTGCTATGCGGATGATACAGCCCTGATTGCAGTGGACGAGGATGACCTACAAAGACAACTTTATCGATTCTATCAAGCATGTCGACGACTCAACATGAAAATATCCACGCAGAAAACAAAATGCATTACCATTGCGAAAGACCCAATTAGATGCAAGCTCGTGGTAGAGGGGAAACCCATAGAACAGCTAAACCAGTTCAAATATCTAGGTGTAGAGTTATTAAGTTATCATGATCCAGCCAGAGACCTAAGAGGACAAATTAACAAGGCTGCTGTCTTGTCTGGATGTTTTAGAGATGTGGTCTGGAATAACCCATATATGAGAATGGACAGCAAAGTTAGAATTTATAAAACTTGCATCAGACTTGTTATGACTTATGGCATTGAATCAAGAGAAGGCACCAATAAAACCAAAAGCATGCTACGAACCACTGGCGAAGCGTCCATGTAACCACTGTTACCATTGGTAACAGTTAAAAATCTTGCAAATAAATATGTATTTTATGACGATGAATAATTCCATTTATTATTTTATTTTATATTTACCAATAGAAAATATATTATTATATTATGTGTTAATAGTACCTAATTCAGTAAATAGCCAGACACACGAAAATATTGGCGAGTTTATGTGACTCAGTTGCACTTTATTATATTCTGTTACCAGTCTCATTTGTGGTGACAATGAATGGTTATCTCGCTGTCGCTCGGGCGGCTCAGGACCGGCTAGTGAAAATTTTGAAGGAGCGATGGGCGTAAGCGCGCTTTGTATATCAGTAGGGCTGTTACCAGATTTAAATTTGCTAACAGTACCTATAATAAAAAGTGTGCGTGCAGTTCACCATGGATGAGTGTCGCTGCGTAATCGATCAACTACTTGAAAAGTAATTCTGATTGAAAAATAAAATGAGATTATTGAAAATGAAAGACCTATTTTAAACAATTTAAAAAAGGAATCAAAAAAAGTTGTTCGATATTTTAAATTTAATTGGTACAGTGAAAATCCTTGGTTATGTGGTTGCAAGAAAAATAGACTGTATTGTTGGCCATGTCTTCTGGTTTTTACAGAAAAATGGGTGGACCAGGTTCACGATTTAAATAGTTTTAGAGTATTAAAAAAGAGATATGAAATTTCTCCGTTACCTACATGTAAGATGTATACCATGTTAACCAAGCTTTTAAAGCAAATATTGCTAAACATAATGAGTTTGTTAAAAAAATAGATAGGTACTCGTATATCCTTAGCTCACTTATAATAGATATGTACCGTATGTTTTTTGGCCGAACAAGAATTAGCGTTTCGTGGTCATTTTGAGGGCGACGGCTCTGATATTCGAGGCAATTACAGGGAATTGTTAACATTAATTGCCAAAAAAGATCAAAAATTTTGCTAACATCTAGAAACATCAACTGTTTTTTCGAGAGTTTCAACTGATATACAAAATAATATTATTGAAGCTATATGTATATACATTTAGCCATATCTTCATTTTTTTAAATAAGATTTTTTGCATCTGGTTTTGGTAACACTTTAGAAAAAGTCACGCGTCGCCACTGCTACGAACAGCCGAAATGAAGACACTAAGAGCAATAGAATACGAAACAACATCATCAGGGAACAATGTGGCGTGCAAGATGTAGTCAGATGGGGCAGTAAAAGACGAAGAGAATGGTTCAGTCATGTAAAAAGAATGGAGGAGCACAGACTACCAAGAATTGCGCTAGAAGGAAAACCAGCTGGTAAGCGTCCACCGGGGAGACCACCAAAAGATGGAGAGATAGTTGGCGGTCGTAACATCTCAAGAAATACTTCAACGTCGGAATTAACAGATCGACAGATCTACAACAAGTATAAGAAGAAGAAGAAGATAGTAAACAAATAGATAAACAGTTTACAATAATTATTCTTGAGTGTAGAGCTACATTATGGACAATGACAAGATACAGAATGACTTCAATCTTTCTCCTGCCATTGTTAATAATGTAGCCTCCAAAATAATTATACAGTTAAAGAATGCCCTGAAATCAAAGAAGGCAGACTACAAGTGAATTTATGTCATAATCGGCGAGAAAAGTGCGTCTTGACGAACGTCTGTCAGAGGAAATTAAAATCAGACGTGGGGTGAGACAGGGATGCGTAATGCGTATTGTTGCCAATTCTTTTTAATCCCTACTCGGAATAGATCCTAAAAATCACCTTCTTGAGGGTGAAATAGCTGGAATAAAGGTAAACGGAGTTAAATGGAGTTATTAATAACATCAGACATGCAGATGACACTGTCATCTTAGCCGAAAATATTGAGGATATTCAGATACTGATGCCAGAATAACGGAGTATGGACAAGAATACAGACTAACAATGAACGTCAAGAAAACAAAATTTATGAAAAATATCCGCAAACTCAAAAAAATAACGAGAACCTTCACATAAACGAAACCAATATCGAACGAGTAGACCAATATGCATATCTTGGAACAATGATCAACTCCACAAATGATTACTTACAGAAAATCAAAATCAGAATAGAAAAGGCTAGAGGAAATTTTAACAAAACGAGAAGAGTGTTCTGCGCAAGAGATTTAAAGTTGGATTTAAGAGTTAGGTTGATTAGGTGCTGCGTTTTCTCAATTTTGTTTTATGGAATTGAAGCTTGAACCTTGAATACAACATCAATGAAAAAACTAAAATTATTGTTGTGTATGTATAGAAGAATTCTGAAAATATCGTGGACAGAACACGCCACAAGCAAAGAGGTTCTAAGAAAGATGAAGAAAGAAATGGAATTCTTAAATACAATCAAAACAAGAAAATTGGTATATATCGGACATATTACACTTGGAGAGAGATACAACTTGCTCCAACTGCCTCCAACTGATTATGCAGGAAGAAATCCAAGGAAAAAGAAGCGTAAGGAGACGTAGAATATCATGTCCGCGCAACCTGAGAGAATGGTACGGATGTATGTAAAAACTAACATAGTTTTGTTTGTTAATTTTAAAAACCATTGAACTTTTTATATTAACAATTCCATGGTTCCAAGTTCAGATTTTTATGGTACTGTCATCAATTCTCAGTTACATATCGTTGTAAATGTGTTCTCTATGTTTTTAAACTTATTGTTGTATTTTTATATTGGACTGATAATGTGTATGGATTGATACACGAAACGTTTTCATTTAAGGATGAAGTAGCAAGGTCTTCTCAGCTTTTGTGGCCGATAACCCTTACACAAGTATCCTTGTGAACCAAAAATATTTTATATAGTTCAATATTTCAAAAATATTTTATATATGAGCAATATTTTTATTTCTCGACAACTTTTGTGGTGGGGGGAGGTCCGCGGATTTTTACCAAACTTTAGTATATTTTTGTACCTAAAAAAAGTAGCCTATAGCTCTTTTTTAGCCCTCTAGGTTACTCTGCGTCTGAGATAAAGCCCTTTATCTGAGATAAAGAATCAAAAATTGATCTCTTAAACTTAAAATAGATTTCAAAACCTAAATTTTAAGTGTTTAATCAAGGCTTTAGGTGTACGAGAATCAAAGTTATGTCAGTTTAAATTTTAACTTTCTTTTCTTTAATCTGATGTATCAAATACTTCTTTTTGTTCTTCTTACCTATAAAATAAAACCTATCTTTTACGGATTTGTAAATTATTTCATCAAAAAGTTGACATTATAACAGGAAAAATTAGATCTTGTGCTCTAAAATCGGTCCACTGGGCTCAGAGATGTAGTACATATAAATAGGGTAAAAAGGGCTATTTACCCTTTCGAAGAGCATATCTCAGGCCCAGGATCACCTAGAGGGCTGAAACATAGCTATAGGCTACTCTTTTAAGGTACAATAATGTACTAACTTTGTCAAAAATCAGCGGCCCCCACTCCCAGGCGCGGATACAGAGGGGGGTCAACGGGTCCATGGACCCCCCTATTGTATTTAGTCTATAAGCATTTTTTATTATTTATTATTTTTTTCTGTCAAATCTTATTTTCAAACGATCAGTAAGTAAGTCTGGACCCCCCTATTATGAATTTCTAGATCCGTGCCTGCCCACTCCCTACAAAAGTTGTCGAAAAGTAAGAATATTTTTCATATACAAATACACAAATTCAAACTATTTTTTTAAAGTAGATACTGTTCAACAGTTCTCCCTGTTACACATTGTAAAATACAGCAAAGGAATCTAATAATAATAAATGATGTAGAGTGTAGAGTAGAGAATGCCGGTCTTCTTCAGATCGACCTGTTTGTTGTTTTTTCATCTCCGGCTCTTGCTGTTGCATTGACTCAATGAAAAATGAGGTAGCACTCAATTTTGTTCGATAATCGCCTTTATTAGAAGATAATCTAACACACGAAATGGTCTACACTGCGACGGGTCGTCCATAAAAAATCCAATTTATTTTTTTAATGAAGTAGTGTCGATATTTTTATGGAGCGGCATCGTGTTGCTGGTAATATTATATTGTTTCTTCTTCTTCTTACAATGGTTAGTGTTGGTGTGGGATAAATATAGGCTTGGATTCGGTTTTGTAAATAATATGATACAGGTAATTACTTTATTGAAGAAGCCGAGTATTTTATGCTATTATTAGATGATCAAATGAAAGATCAAATTAATAATGTCTTGTTTTAGCCCAGGGCAGATCTGTTTTGAAGTGAATGTGAGATTTGTCATTCGGATTTTTGCAGATAAAGTTAGGTGACAACTTCAATAATTATAATTAACTTATGATCCTTCTCAACTATGCCCGGAACATTATTAAAAAATGTAAATATTTAAAAATTTCGAAAAATATCGATTTTTTTCTACTTTCATTGCTTATAATTTTAAAACGATTCATTTTGGAACAAAGTCGTAGGAAAATAAAATAAAGATAATTGACTTTTGTAAGTAGGTATAATATACGACTGGTATAAAATATCTTAAATTATTACCCTTTCTGCAAAATTGCAATAAATAGAAAATAAGATGGCAAAAAGACTGTTTTATTCAATGTTTTTCAACCACTTTGGTTGCACTCAGAATTGCATGAAAATTTGGATTTAGGTTCTACTTACCCTCCACTTCAAAGTTGAAATTGTGCCGTTGGTTGCTTTTACTTGGGGGGTGACAGTCACCCCTTCTCGGGGGTGAAAAAACATACTTTCAAGATAAGACCGGAAATGGATAAATTTACTTATTTTAAGCAACTTTTGTTCTATAGAGTTACTTACGTAAGTCAATACTTTTCGAGTTATTTGCCATTGAAAATATTGATTTTTCGACAAAAAAACTACGTTTTCAGACGGTTTTTCGCAAATAATTCAAAAAGTAAATATTTTATCGAAAAAAATATCCTTAGCAAAAGTGTAGCTTATAAAAAACTGAAAAAAAAGGTGTATCAGTAAAGTCTATCAATTAAATAAAAACAAAGTTGTAGCTCATGAAAAATACGTTCTTATTCGTCTAATTCCAAATCGAATATTTCAAGGTGAAATCACCGAAAAATTAAGCACTTTTCGGGAAAAACCCATTTAAACTTTTTCAAAGTGTTTATAAAAAGCTTTGTTTTAATTGTTAACAAAAGTTTTAACATTAAAAATAAGCGAGTTACGCTCAAAATAAAGTTGGCCCTCTTTTTTTTGTAAAAAATCATGAATATCTCGCCGTGTTTAGCTCCCCAAATGAAATTAATCGCTACCGCTTTACAAACAATTTACTTACCTATCTATTTTTTATATGATCTGTTAGTCTCACCGGTTTAAAGTGTTTATTTTTGAAAGGGTTATAATTGAGAAAGCTTGAATGGGTCACTAATCACGAGTGTATGCAAATTTTGAACAGCCATATCTAAACCAATTTTTGTCTTACGGAGAAACAAAATGAAACTAGAATATTTATAATTGCAAAACCTACTTTTTTTTAGTCTTTAAAATTTTTCTTATCACTAATACTTTTTAAGTTATTTAAAAAAAATGAAATTTTTCAAAAATTTTTAGAAATTTTTTTTTTTACTATAAAACCAAATGTTTTCAAAAATAAGCACTTCAAACCAATAAAACTTACAGATCATATAAACAATACACATACAGTTAAAAAAGATGGTAAAGCCAAACGATTAATTTCATTTAGGGCGCTAAATAGAGGGAGGTTTTCACGATTTTTTTTACCAAAAATGGGGCCAACTTTTTTTTCAGTGTAACTCGTTTATTTTTGATGCTGTAAACTTTTGTAAAAAACAAATAATAAGCTTTTTTTCGATACTTTAATGGTTCGATGTTAATAAGGTTTTCCCGAAAAACTCTTCTTTCTTCGGTGATTTCGCGTTGAATTATTCGATTTGGAATTAGACGAATAAGAACGTATTTTTCATGAGCTACAAATTTGCTTCTACTCAATTTGTAGACTTTACTGGTACACCATTTTTTTCGTTTTTTTTTTATAGGCTACACTTTTGCTAAAAATATTTTTTTCGATAAAATATTTACTTTTTGAATTTTTTGGGAAAAACTGTGTGAAAACGTAGTTTTTTTTGTCGAAAAATCAACATTTTAAATCGCGAATAACTCGAAAAGTATTGACTTACGTAAAAAACTTTATAGAACAAAAGATGCTTAAAATAAGTCGATTTATCCATTTCCGGCCTTATTTTAAACACGCGTTTTTCACACCCCGAGAAGGGGTAAATGACACCCCCAAGTAAAAGCAACCAACGGCACAAATTCAACTTTGAAGTGGAGGGTAAGTAGAACTTAAATCCAAATTTTCATGCAATTCGGAGTTGCCCCTGGAAATTACACTCCAAAACGGTCATTTATTGGGCTATTAATAAAATTCTTACAACATATGTACTTAAACCGTCCACGTTTCATTAAAACCGACCCAACAGATTTAGCATAATAATTTCGTAATCTAATTTTTTTTTAAAGTTCAAATTTTTTAAAAACTTTCTGAACAAAAAATAGACCATTTAGAAGTTTGCTAATCTTTTCACATATAAAGAGGTTCTCTACCTATTTAATACACTTAACAGAATTAAAATTGAATTATTTAAGGGGCCTCAGCAATGTTTTAAAGTTATAAACAATGTTTTGGTTTATTAACAAATACAGTGAGGACGTTTGAGTTGGAATAAATTCATTTTCTTGAGAATGGGCGACTCTGGAGATAAATCCCAAAACAGATCGATTTTTATTTTTAAGTTATCATACTAGTAGCGTCATCCATCTGGGTGTGATGACGTAATCTAAATATTGGAATTAATTTAATTCAAAATTTTTTTTAATTCAAACAATGTATAAAAAAAGTATGTTAATGTTTATATTATTGAATACAAAATTGAATAACCTTTCGATTGAGCTATCACATGGCACCTATTCTCATTTAAAAAAATCATCGATTACGTCATCACACCCAGATGGATGACGTCACTAGTATGATATATATATACCAAAAAATTATTATTTAAAAATAAAAATCGACCTGTTTCGGGATTTATCTCCGGAGACGCCTATTCTCGAGAAAATGAGACGCCAACAACGTTTTCACTGTATTTGTTTATAGGCCAAAAAATTGTTTATAACTGTAAAACAGTGCTGAGGCCGCTTAAATAATTCGATTTTAATTCTGTAAAGTGTATTAGATAGGTAGAGAACTTCTTTATATGTAAAAAAATTAACAAACTTCTAAATGGTCTACTTTTTCTTCAGAAAGTTTTTAAAAAATTTGAATCTTTAAAAAAATTTAAATTGCAAAATTATTCTGCAAAATTTATCAGGTCGATTTTAATGAAATTTGGTGAACGATTTAAGTATGTTGTAAGAATTTTCCATGCGAATTACGAAAGTTCTAAGTGCAACCAAAGTGGTTGAAAAACATTGAATAAAAACAGGCTTATTGTGCCCCCTTATTTTGTATTTATTGCTATTTTCCAGAAAGGGTAATAATAATTGACATTTTTAACCAGTCGTTTATCATCCAAATTCAATTATATTTATTTTAAATCTTAAAAAACTGCCTTTATCTCTATCTTTATTTTATTTCCCTACGACTCTTTTTCCAAAATGAATCGTTTTTAAAGTTATAAGCAAAGAAAGTAGAAAAAAATCGATGTTTTTCGAAATTTTTAAATATTTTAATTTTTTTATTAATGTTCCGGGCATAGTTGAGAAGGAGCATAAATCAATTATTATTATTGAAGGTGTCACCTAACTTTATCTGCAAAAATCCGAATGCCACCTCGCACATCCAAAAATAGACGTTTTTTCACAGATCCGCCCTGGGGTGAAACAGTAGCGATCAACAGGTAGCGAAAACGCGTTCCAAGATTGCGGCTGTAATTTTGAATATTTTTTCGAGATATTTGGCACACATATTCGTAATATAATAAAGAATGGCGGTACAGAGCCCAATTTAAAAAATATATTAATATGTGGAAATTACTCTGTAATTAAATACAATATGAAAAAAACGAGCCTGTACCGCCATTAAGAAGAACAAAAAAATACACTTTCTTCAAATAAACTTTTTTATCCGATGCCTAGATTTTGTGTCATTTTGGAACTACAAATGAAATAAAAAAATTTTAGTAGGACAGTAGTAGAGTGTAAGCAGGACAAACATATATTACGATTTCATAATGCGCGCACCCGCTTTTAGTAAACAGACTGTTTTGACCGTTGCGTTGTGCGACAGTCGACAATGGAGCTATTTCTTATTGAATGTGAGAGAGGGTTACGTATTTATTGGAATAATTGTTATTTTCTTTATAAAACTTTATAAAACCATTCAATAAACTAATTATCAATAAAAAAGCTGCATTGAATTCGTGATTTAGACAAAGTAAGTTCTTCTTCTTTCTCGAAACTCCTTATGCCCCTCAGGGGCGTCGCGTCGGAGGACAAAGTAAGTTAAATTCCTTAAATTGCGGTTGTTTCACCAAATTTTCTAAACACTATCACCAATATACCTTACCGTGTCACCAACTTACCTAATATAAGTTTGTATGTCAATTTGACATTTACTATCATTTACTATCATTATTATTCATTTTTTGTTGTTAAATTAACTTTTCTAAACATTTACTTCAAATAATAACTAACATAATAAAGCAAAACTTATTTCTTGCTTAGTTGCCTATATTATTAGTATTTTTCATTTTTATCACCAATATACCTTTCCTTACCCTATATATAATCTTTAGACCTTCTACCCTCTCGGTTGTAGATAAGACTTGTGCTCTGTTAACAGTGCAAAAATCTCTTCCATTGCTTCCTGTCCTGTGCCATATATAGCCTTAGCTTCGTTTCATGATATTACTTTTTTGTCAAGAATCCTTGACATCACTTCGTTCCATGTCTCTCTCGGTCTTCCTCTACTTCTTTTCCCCTGCACCTTCGTTTCCGATATCTTCTTAACTGTTACTTCTTTCTATAGTCGTTGTAAATGCCCCCACCAACTTAATTGTCTTTTTTCAACATACTCCATCATTGTCTCGATTTTCAGTTCTTCTCTTATGTAGTTATTCCTGACCCTATCCCTTCTAGTGAATCGTTGAACTCTGCGAAGATACCTCATTTCTGCAGCCTGTATCTTACTTTTGTGTTGTATATTTAGTACCCAGGATTCGATACTTCCTTCTTGTTAACAATTGTTTTTCCTATTGCGTGGTACAGTCTATTCACTTTATCATTTCTTTTATTGAATTTATAGGGATAAAAGGCAGATTTCGAGCATATAGTTTAATCAAATCTTGCCCAAGTATACTTTCGCTAACATAGCATCATCAGGGGCATTTCGTCAAAACAGGAAGATATCCCAGCAAAATGTAGATAACATTTGTATGGCAAGAACGTAATTTAAAGAATTTTGCAACTAATAAATAACATTAAACTAGTGTTGCCCAAATGCAAGACCAAGACGAGACTTAGACAGTCTTGGTCTTAGTCTTGCGCCAGTACACCTGGTCTTGGTCTTGGTCTTGGTATTGCGCTCCCGGTCTTGGTCTTGGTCTTGGTCTTGCAGCAAGAGTCTTGCAAGTCTCGCAGTTGCCCATTAATAATTGCATATCTTAGAACAACGTAACAAAGAGGTACATTTTAAGCTTGAATATCATAGCCATAGTAAAGACTAGCCAAATTAATATATATCGAAACAATTGACACCGGGTGGGGTTTGAACTCACGATCTAAGTGATCCCTGCCTATGTTCTAACTAACTAAAGTTAAAACTACCTCTTAAAATCCACAAAATTTCATTTGCATATCTCAACCGGTTTTAGAGCAATAAATAAATCGTCAGTTTGTAAGACAAATTTTAACCCCCCTATTTGGTAAACAAAGCATTTATAAAGTAAACGTTTATGAAGCAAACTGCCATTACTTTTCGTGCAGAATTACCCATTAAATTTTGCCATACTTATTTAAAAACATTCTGTATTGATGAAGAACATAGCTAGTTAAAAAAGAAAAAAAGTACCTAACTTTTGTATTATCCAATATAAGTGAAGGAATAAAAAACATACTGTTAAGAAAATATGAGGCTATAGTTGGGCTTTAATTTCAGTATGCTATTGCATGCTAGAATAGTAAGTTAGCATGATGCTACAATATTCCACAGAGTGAGAAAAACACAGTTTAATTGGTACACCCGGTATACACTGACAATAATTAATTGACCTGTCTAGCAACAATATCTATTATGTATTACTGCAATATTTTAAAGAATAAGACAAAATATTAAAAAAAATCAATTAAATTGGACAACAGGTTTAGAAAATTTGAGCCATTAAAAATGACCTGTTTTTTAAGGTGGTGCGTTATCTATACTTTTGTCTGGTTATGATACTTACAAATAATAGCCGCGCTGTTTCAGCAAAAATTTTGTTTAGCCGAGTGACCTCATAACACGGGACACATCAGTATACATTATTATAGAAGACCATTCATTATGTATTGTTTCTGCTGACTGTGCAGCAGAAACAATACATAATAGTCTTACTATGATAATGTATACTGATAAAATTTCTGGTTAGATTCCTAGAAAACTAATAATGAAAAAAATTATTTATGTAAATTTATATAAGTGCTAAGGTGACATATTTTTAAAAAGTTTGGATACGATATTCGATATTACTAGTTCTGGATCCCGCGTATGAAAAAAAAGTTGATTAATAGCAAGTTGAAAATTTGTTAATAGCTTAAGGGTGTCTAGTAGGACAAACTTTGATATATGGGAACACTGGAACAGGGGAAGTTTTAATTGTGGAACAGGTTAAAAATTTGGAACGGTCAGACCACGAAAACGTCACATGTATTTTGTCCGACAGAACTTCCAATTGATTTGTTACCCTTTCATTAAACTCTCATGCAAAAATGAGACTGCTATTTATCACCTGTCATAATTCCTGTCATTTGACATATTCTACTTGTTCCACTCATTATAATTCCCATTTGGTGATAAATAGCAGCCTGATTTTTGCATGAGAGTTTAATGAAAGGGTAAAAAATCAATTGGAAGTTCTGTCGGACAAAATGCATGTGACGTTTTCGTGGTCTGACCGTTCCAAATTTTTAACCTGTTCCACAATTAAAACTTCCCCTGTTCCAGTGTTCCTATATATCAAAGTTTGTCCAACTAGACACCCTTAAGCTATTAACAAATTTTCAGCTTGCTATTTATCAACTTTTTTTTCATACGCGGGATCCAGACCTAGTAGGCGTCGCAACGCAGGAATGTTGTGTTATATGAATATGATTAGAACACGACTATTCTCAAAACCAGAACATTATTTTCAGAGCAAAGAAGTCGGCTGCTGAGAAAGTGTACTACATTTTTTTATTTTTTAATGACTTCTGAGTACATGTCAAATGTGTCGAGTGTTCTTTTAATAGATATTTTGATTCGCTATGTATGTTTATGGTATTGTTCGTAAAGTCCAATTTTCAAAATTGTTGTTACAATTTTTTTTGTTTCTCATAGAGTATCTAAGAATATAGCCGAACTTATATACTCCCTAAAACGACCCTCAGTTCTAAGTGCAAGACGCAAGAGTCTCGCAGACTTAGTCTTGTTCTTGCTCAAGTCTTGCACGGTAAGTCTTGGTCTTGGTCTTGCTAAAATTAGGCGGTCTTGATCTTGGTCTTGCGAAAACGCAAGAACAAGACCAAGACTGCAAGACCAAGACCGATTTTGGGCAACACTACATTAAACACACACTGGACGAAGGACAAACAGATCAAAAATTAATTAAAATTTGCCGGATACTACATCTTGGCAAGAGAAATGTAAGAATAATCAAGAAAGTATACTTGGGCAAGATTTGATTAAACTATATGCTCGAAATCTGCCTTTTATCCCTATAAATTCCATATATTCGAGCATTCAATTCCATATATTCTCTGCTCCGCCTACCTGTTTCTTCATTGGTTACTCCCAAGTATACTCAAATGATTGTACCTGTCTAATCTCTGTATCACCTATCTGAACACGTACATCCTCTCTTTCTTTGGCTATTACCATAGTCATACCATACTTTTTTTAAAACTGTGTTCCATGTTTTTACGCTTCTTTGTAACTCGCCTTCAGTCGCTGTTAGGCATTCTGCACACGAAGCGTATCGTCATAGACGCGTATAAGTTTCGTCATGCAGAGACGATTCCTTTACGCCCTAAAATCCGCAAACGATTCGATTTGCAAGCGGCACGTGATCGTCTTGTTTTAAGGTTTACCATGCTTTTACAGTAGTTGCAAAGATGTTAAGTGATGAAGAGGACTCACTTTTGTTAAATTATCTTCGCCACCGCAAAAAAAAAAGAAACAGAGGAAATTTTGGGTGCATCCTTATATCTACAAAAACTACAACAGAAGGTTATTTATTGCCGCCAAAGAGTTGTCGGAAGATGACTCTAAATTCCACACATTTTTCTGGAGTACTCTTGTTTGGGTATTATTATACAGGGTGTCCCGAAAAGATTGGTCATAAATTATACCATAGATTCTGGGGTCAAAAATATGTTGATTGAACCTAACTTACCTTGGTATGTACAAATGTGCACATAGAAAAAGTTATAGCCCTTTAAAGTTACAAAATGAAAATCAATTTTTTCCAATATTTCGAAAACTATTACAGATTTTTTATTGAAAATAGGCATGTGGCATTCTTGTGCCAGGAACATCTTAACAAAAAATTATAGTGAAATTTGTGCATCCCATAAAAATTTTATGGGGTTTTGTTCCCTTAAACCCCTCCCAAACATTTGTGTACGTTCCAATTAAATTATTATTGTGGTACCAATAGTTAGACACATTATTTTTAAAACTGTTTTGCCTCTTAGTCTTTTTTCGATAAACCAGTTTTTATCGAGATGCGGCTTCTTTTTTAATATGTTTACATAATAATTTTATGTAATTTACATAAAAATGTTATGTAATTTACATAAAAATTAATTTACATAACAATTTAATATGTTTACATAAAAATTGTATGGGGGTTTCGTTCCTTTAAACCCCCCAAATGTTTGTGTACGTTCCAATTAAACTTTTATTGCGGTACCATTAGTTAAACACAGTGTTTTTAAAACTTTTTTGCCTCTTTGTATATTTTCATATTATAAAAATGTAAATTATAGATTTTTCATATTATCACCAGGTCTCTATAATCGTACATAACCATATACAAATAGGAGGTGGATTTGACAAATATTCAAAATATCTCGATAAAAACTGGCTTTTCGAGAAAGTACTGAAAGGCAAAAAAGATTTAAAAACACTGTGTTTATCTAGTAATACTTTAACAATAATTTAATACGAACATACACCAAAGTTAAGGGGGGTTTAGGGAACAAAACCCCCATAAAATTTTTATGGGTGCACAAATTTCACTATAATTTTTTGTTAAGATGTTCCTGCAATAAGAATACCGCACGTCTATTTTCAATAAAAAATCTCTACTAGTTTTCGAAATATTGAAAAAAATTGATTTTCATTTTGTAACTTCAAAGGGCTATGACTTTTTTTATGTTTGTACTAAGGTAAGTTAGGTTCAATCAACATATTTTTGACCCCAGAATCTGTGGTATAATTTATGACCAATCTTTTTGGTTGGACAAATTTTAATATTTGATCCGCCATTCTCATAAAATTCCGTCAAAAAAGATGTTCAAGCGTACTACAAGCGACTGACATCGTTGTACGTACGCCTGGCGGCTTGAAGCTTGTCTGCGTTGACGGTTCCGCGCCGCTTAAGCTTCGTGTACAGTATTCCATAAAGACACAAGTGAGCAGCACGAAAGCGTATGCTTTTCGTACGTCGCATCTAATACGCGTCTATGACGATACGCTTCGTGTGCATTATGCCTTAAGATTACTACATCGTCGGCAAATGTACAATCTGCTATCTCAGTGCTTTTCAGATTTCTATACCTTATGTGTAGTGGTCTGACTTTTGTTTTTGTTTCTTTTATTATTTCGTCCATAAACTTAATAAACAATAACGGGCTCAAGCTTCCCCCTTGTCTTACACCTTCAGTTGTTCTGAACTGGTCAGATATCATATTTTTACTTATCACACTATTCTTCGTGTCTCTGTATATTGATTTAGTTACACGTGTAAGTTTCTCTGGCATGTTTCTGTTCTTCAGACTTTTCCATACTTTTGTTTTCACCCAATTTTGAAAAAATGTGAAAACTTTGAATTATCCACGTCCGTCCGTCTGTCTGTCTGTCTGTAATCACAACTCCTCCTTCAATATACCAGCTAGAATGACAAATGATGTGTCAAATGAAAGCTTATAATTCAAGGATGGTACTAAAGGTGATATATTTGACCTAGGCTGTCTGTCCATCGGTCTTTCCGACCGCGAATATAACTCATCCGTCATTATACCAGGTAGAATGACAAATGAGGTGTCAAATAAAAGCTTATAATGCAAGGATGGTACTAAATGTGAGAAATTTGACATAGGCTGTCTGTCCGTCTGTCCCTCCGACTGCAAATATAACTCCTCCGTCACTATACCAGGTAGAATAACAATTGAGGTGTCGAATGAAAGCTTATAATCCAAGGATGGTACTAAATGTGCGAAATTTGACCTAGGACTTCCGGTTTTAGAAATGCGACCAGAAGTACTGTTTTAAAGTCAGCGGAATAGTACACGTGATATATTATTCGACGCTACTTCGCAAGAAGAGAACAAATATATACTTCCGGTTTCATGACTCTCTGTTCATCTGTCTTTCCGTCCGCGAATACAATTCCTCCATTATTAATACAGCTAGAATGACAAATGAGGTGTCAAGTGAAAGCTTATTTATAACCCAAGGATGGTATTAAAGATGAAAAATTTGACATTGGACTTCCGGTTTTAGAGTTGCAACCGTACGAACTGTTCTAAAGGCACCGAAATAGTATAAGCGATATATCATTCGACGTGTCTTAGCAAGATGAGAAAAAATTTTGGTTTTGATTTTTATATCATTTCCGCTTAAAAAGTTCTAACCAGAAGTGCCGTTATAGTCGCAGAAATAGTACATGTATCAATCGAAGCGTATTAAAAAGTTGAGTTTTAATCTTTAGTTTCTGTTTTGTAGTCATTTCTGTTTAAACAATGATGACCCAAAGTTTAGTCAAAATGACTCAAAATTAGTAAAATCATATATCGATCGACACAAAGTTTCACGAAGCGTTCAAATATCGACTTTCAGTTCTACTTTCGAATACTTTGGGTGAAAACCTAGGACCTAGGACTTACGAAGTCCAATTACTTTTTGATCTAGGTTCTTTATCGAATGCTTTTTGAAGTTATAATTCTTTACGCTCGATATGAGGGTGAATTTTTATATGTTAAAACCTACGATCCCGGCGCATGCGCATTATAACTTTGTTCTGATTGGATGTTCAAATGACATGTCAAAAATTATTCAATATGTCGGCTGTGGCAAAGCTGTGGTTTGATTATTTATGGTTGTTGCGTTTTGAAATTTGTGTGAAAAGAAACAACAAACAAAAGTTAGTTAATAGTTATACTGCCTTTTTAAATAGTTTTCATATATATTTTTGGAGTTTTGGACTATTTTGGACAAGGACTCATTCTAATTTGGTAAGTAGTTTTTATTATAATCATATTGTAATTATACATTTGGATTAGGTTAAGGGGCGGCTCGTGATAGTACAAGATGGTGAGGCACACTACACTTGAGGATTATTATTATTATGGTTAGATTTTCTTTAATAGCCGGAAGGTCGATTTTGTGACGTCATAACGTCACAGAACGGCACCGTATTTATTTTAAGGCTTGCAAACGATATTAAATAACAATTTTATTCGCAAAAGAATAGCTACGAAAGTTCTAAGTCTCTAACAGGTTCATACTCATAGTAGCTGTTTTTTTAGCTAAAAATAATAATTAATATGATACCACATATCAAAACAGCATGAATCAGATGTTTCGTCGTTGGCTCATCAGCGTTGAACACTTGAACAGCCATATTAAGTAAAATTTACATTATATACTACATGAAAACAACGGACAACTGATTCCAGTGGCGTAACTGGGGGGGTTGGGGGTTATAAGCCTTAAACGCCTTAAATCCTTAAAGCCTTAAATCCATACCCCCAGAGACCCACCAGTTGTAGCCCCCCTTAGGATCATTCTGGTTTGGCCGTTGACTGATTCTGTTATTATTAATCACTTGCCATTTGCCAAAATGAAATTATGGTACGTAAACAATATACCTGCAAACACGTGATAATTTCATTTTAGTACGAATTTTATTATATTGTAAATGTATTGCATATATGCAAATAGAAACAAGCAAGTAAGCAAATTACGGTTATATTATAAGATTGTTTTTTTATGTTAAATAAACTAAGGGTTAAATTTTATTTTTTTGGTTTTTTATTTATTTTATAAACAGCGTACTTAGAAGTAAATGAATTATTATGAAAGAAATCATAATTTTTAATTTTTTTATTAATTTATTTATTTAATTGACATTGGCAAATGACTTTCAGCCAGTCAGAGTATAATAACATATTCTAAACATCTATTGTATCTCTTATACTAATAGTAAGTACAAGTAACTAGAACAAACTGCTCTAACAAAGTACCTAAAACTGCAAAACCACGCCAGAGGCATATTTTTGCCTGCCTCTGAAAGGATACTTAATCCCGCTTCCAAAAATTATTCTCAATCATGCTGCCGGCCGATCTCCGTCGGCTTCGTAATATGCTGGACGAGGTACCATCAGAGGCAGTGCCTCTAAAGGCTGATTCACATAATAGCTCAGGTCACGCTCCGCTCACGGTCAGCTCAAGCCACGATCAAAATATTCTCTCGGAGAAACCACGCAGTCAAAAAAAAAAGGGCCGGAACTTGACCGTCGTGTTTAGTGCGGATAGCATGATTAAGATGCGTGTAAGAATAGTTGACCGAACCTTGAGCTGAGCGTGAGCGAACCGTGACCTGAGCTATAATGTGAATCAGCCTTAATGGTACTTGTAGAGTAGGTATATCGGTGTGTTATGAAGAACGGGTCAGGGCCGTACTAATTTTTTTTTATCATAAAAATAAAGTTAATAAAAAAAGTTTTATAATAAAAATTAAATTATTTAGCAATTTTCAAAAAGTTAAATTGTATTTAAAGAATTATTGATGATGATATAACGAAAATAAAGTTATTTAGCAAATTTCAAACAGTTAAATTGTATTTAAAGAATTGATGATGAAATAACGAAATAACGTAAATAGTCGATTTGTATACTGGTGAGGCACTGCCTCACCTGCCTCATAGGACCAGCCGCCACTGATTAGGTTGGAATAAATTTATTTTCTCAAGAATGGGGATTTTAGAGAAAAACCCGAAATTAGGTCCGATTTTTATTTTTAAATTATGATTTTTTGGCGTAGATTTATTTATCTAGTAGGTATGTAATGCTTTGATTTACATGCTTAATTTGATTACCAACAAAAGTTCTACCAATCTTCATCTAATATAGTGTTTTCTTACTGTTTTGTTATATTTTAATATTTTCTTCCACAAAAATCAAACTACATAATTTGATTTAAATTCAGAATAACTGTCAAACAGTAAAACGTTCAGTTGACCTATTTTTCCGCATGACAAATAATTAGTAATTGGATGAGTGAGTCTAGGCTTCGATTACGAATGAAAGCCTCCCCAAATTCGCGGGTTCGAATCCCGATGCAAGTTTTTATTTTTTTATTTTTTTATGAATGTTATGATTTTAAGTATAATTTTTTTTTTCAGAAAATGCGTATTTAAAATTTTTGCCAACAATTATTATCGTTCAGAAATCATTTTTTCTTTGTGGCATTTTTCAATGTGTTTGTGTGCGTTTTATTCTTTTATTTTTTAAAATTTTTGGTATTGTCTTAATAAAATTTTTTTCAAAGTAGTAAGTATTAAAATTAGTTTAATATTTAAATAAAATATAAATAAACTGTTTAAAGTACATTATATCAATTTCGTTAAAATCACATATTATGTAATAGAAGTATAACTTCTTACGTGCGTACAAAGTACACACACATTCTTTTTCCATATCAAGGAAACTGAGGTACGTTTTTTTCTTCCTAGATAATATTTTATTTATTATATCGTTTAACGTAAAAATGTGATTTTGTGTACATATACCAGGTCTAAAACCACTTTGCGATTCTTCTGTTTGTTCTATTATTTTTCTCAGTCTCCTCTTTCTCAGTCTACTATTAGCTCATGTTTAAGAAATAAGATTGCAAATTAAATAAAATGTTTTAAAAAAAATATTGACCACTTCCCATATTTTTTCTCAAGCAGTTCAATATCTTTCTAATGATATGGTATTTATGGAATAACCATTGTGCGCGTCTAGCGGGTCCACACTATATTTGTTCTTTTATTCTTTTATGAAGTACCTGCTTCAGACAAGAAAAAATAAATTGATATTTAATAGTTTTATATAGTATTGAAAATCGTGTTTCACGCCAAAGTTTGTAAACTACTGTGGGAGAGTATCCGCATCGGGATCAAAGCATTTGTTTAATTTTTTTCGAAGATATGACGAATGCGATTTTCGACTGTTTATTATAATGGTGAACCAATCGGAACAGCGTTTATTTATCAATGGAATGTGTGTACTCTACTTATCAAAAACGTGTCGAAAATTAAAATGTTTGTGGTAAATTGGTCATTCATCGTTGAAAAAGTCCGAATAACTGTTTTTTATTAACCGTTCTTTTTCATTTCTCAGGATATAGATACTCGTACCGAATTATGAAAAAAAGTTTAATTTTTCGATAGTAGATGGAATTGATCAGGACTGTATAAACAATTAAAAAATTGCAAAGAATGTTTAGTGGAGTCACTGAAGGTTTTCTCCTCCGATTTCGTTGAACCTCCATCGATTTTCATGAAAATTGGTGAGTAGTCAGAGGATACCTCAAGCAACAAAGGTGACATGATGCAAACTTGCGCTTTTACCTTGGGGGTGGAAGCCAGCCCTTCTCGGGGGTGAAAATTATTTTACCAAAATTAATACCATAAATCGATGTAAGCATAAAGTTATTAATATAAATCAATGCTTTTTAAGTTATTGAGGATCAAATATTTTATTTTTTCGTAAAAAAATGCATGCTCTAAAGCTGTATTTCACGTATAACTCAAAAACTATAAGCTTTTACAAAAAAGTTATTATTACCAAAATTGAAGATAATAAAAAATTGAATACACTCCTTATTTAAAGAACTAAACTAATTTTAAGTCAAAGTGAGTTATGGGTAATTAAATCTAATTTTTTTTCGACGAGTACTCAAATCTAAGTATTCAAGCTTAAATAACGGGAAAACGATGTATTTTATAAAATATACCTGTTAAACATTTGACAAAGCACTTCGGATTACCTATCAATTGAGCTTCAGAAAAAGTTAATAGCATTAAAATTAAGCAAGTTATGATGAAACTAAGAGAACCCTTTCGAATTTTTTAGGAAAAAATGAAAAATAAAACATACGCCATTTCCACAAAAATTTAAATTTATAGTAATCCTTACAATAATTTCTTTATATTAGCATAAGTGATAATTTCAACAATTTTGACCGATTTAGAATGAAAATTTTTGAAAAAAAGGTATAATTTAAAAAAATCAGAATTTTTAAAATGATCGTAATTTTTATTTTCTTTTGATAATAACTCCAAAAATACTCAATATACGTAAAAAATGATATTTAACCAAATATTAGTTTTTTCTGTATCCAATATTTTACCTTTTTTATTATTTCTATGGGGTGAAAAATAACCGAGATAGAAACTTTTAAAGCTTAAATTTTGCTGCGAGAACCATGTAACCGGGGCCATTTAACGATTTAACCTTTTATTTTTAAAGAAGTAAGGGGTTTAAAAGATTAAATTCAATCTAATTTCATTGCCCTTGGAATTAGCTTTCAAATGGTTTTTAGGTAAACCTGATATCCTAAAAATTAACGGAGGTATTAAAAAAACATTAACGTTTTTTGGAAAAAATTTTAAAAGATAAATTTTGAAAAATTTTTGGTGCATAAATTTTAATGCTATCAACTTGTTCGATGACTCATTTGATACATATTTCTAATTACTTTGACAAATGATTAATAAGTTTATGTTATAAAATGCATCATTTTCCCGTTATTTAAGCTTGAATACTTAGATTTGGGCCCTCGCCGAAAAAATATACATTCAATTACCTATAACTCACTTTCAGTTAACATTAAAAGGTTTTTTTAGTAAGGGGTTTATTTCACTTTTTATTATCTTCAATTTTGGTAACAATAACTTTTTTGTAAATACTTATAGTTTTTAAGTTATTTATGAAAAATCGGTTAAAAACATGCATTTTTCTCACGAAAAATTAAAATCTTTGATCTTTAATAATTCAAAAAGTTTTGATTGATTTTAATAACTTTATATAACAAATTTTGTTTAGAATTTATTCCTCTATCGAATTATGGGATAATTTTTAATAAAATAATTTTCACCCACGAGAAGGGGTGGCACCCACCCCCAGGGTAAAAGCGCAAGTTGGCACCATGTCACCTTTGTTCCTTGAGATATCCTCTAACCACTCACCAATTTTCATGCAAATCGATGGAGGTTCAACGAAATCGGAGGTAATAGTTCATATCCACCTTCAGTGACTGCACTAGTTGTGAAACTGAAAAATGGCAGAAGAAATACGACTATATTATGATAGGAAGAAGATACAAAAATTCCATCAAATTAGCAAAGACTTATTCAGATGCTGATGTAGATTCTGATCACAATCCTGATTACTGAATTCAGGTTTAATCTAAAACCATCTAAACAGAACCAAAATAGACACAACATAGATCTCTCTACACTAAGAAACATGGAAACAAAATTTAACGGTGAAAAAAAGGATAAATCAAGAATAACACAAAAGGTCAAGATGCAAACATCCAATGAAAGAACTTAAAAGACACTATTATATAAATAAGTAAAAATAAAAAACTCAATAAAAATTGTCAGAAAAAGAAAAAAGCCTGGATGACCGATGAAATACATAAGTCAACGAAGAATAGAAGGATCATGAAAACAGTGGACAACACAAGATATGCCAAGATACATAGAGAAATACAAAAGAACATAAAGGAAACAAAGGAAAATTGATTGAATGAGAAATGCTGTGAAATAGAAGATCTACAATAATTACACGACTCGTTTAACATACATAAGATTAGAGAAATCACCAGAAGCTACATACGCAGGCATAGAAACAAACCAATTGACGGCAACGGACAGATAGCAGATAGGCCTTTTTCAAGATAAAAAACTAGGTCCAACAATATCGGAAGAAGCAGACGGCGGACTAATGATAATAAATGAAAAGGTACTTGATCTATCTATCTATCTATCTATCTAATCAGCCCTAAATATCCATCCTTGGATATAGGCCTCCTCCTATATATTTGCATCCATTTTGACTCAGCGTGCTCCTTCAGGCCATCTGACCATCGCATTTTGGTGCAGGATAGACAGGGTTGGAAACAAGGGGAGGAGGCCTATGTTCAGCAGTGGAACTTTTGGTAAGATGATGATGATCACTGTATCGTCTTTTGTCTTTTTCTTCAATCTTACGTTAATTGTATATACAGGGTGTTTGGTAAAGAATGGGCCATAGATTAACCTTAGATTCCAGAGGTTAAAATAGGTCGATTTAAGCTAACTTACCTTTGTACGAAAGTTGATAATAACCGAAATACAGGGTATCAAAGTTAATCTTTTATTTTATTTATTTTTGAATATTTCCTGACAGGTATGGGACAACAACACGAAATTTGGTAAGCGGGGGTTTTTTGGGATGAGAAATCTAAATTTGCCACCAAAAAGGATGTATTACCCAGAGGGCGCTACATACGTCTTTCAGTGCTCATTTAATACGTTCAGTTTTTTTTATCCCCCACTCTACATACTTTTTGAATCAAAATTTTTATGCACTTAATATTTTTACTTAAAAAAGGTATACTACATTCATCTCGCTAAATTCAACTGTTTTCTAGATAAAAGCATTTTAAATCTGCGATACAACATATTTTTGTGCATAATATCATTGTAATTCGACCCGAAAAATAAACTTAACACCATAATAATTGTGGCAGTTCTTATATTTATGTCATTGCATCGCAAATTCCATTTGAAGAAATTTGCGATACATTTTTCTAAATTTTTATGGTTTTAAGTTATTTTTCGGGTATAACTACAATGATTATTTCATTCATAGGAGATTCTGACCAATAGAAAGCTACAGAAATCTGAATTAAATCGATAATTTTTGATAATCTCCCGTCGTTAAGTATATTACGTCAGATGCCCTTCGTTGCTACGAAAAAATACATTCAGTGACATTAATGACAATTAATGTTTTAAAAATTATAAAAGTGATGACTTTCAATCGTCAAATATTTATAAAAACTTTGTGTTTAATTGTACTAATTTATACTTTATAAATAAATTACAATAAAATTTTGGTTTTGAACAGTTTTATTCATGAAATAATCGCAACAAATTGCACTCAAATTCTAAAATTAATATAGAATTTTAGAGCTCTTGTGCAATTACTACTGATTATTTCGTTCATAGGAGATTCTGACCAATAGAAAGCTACATAAATCTAAATTAAATCGATAATTTTTGATAATTTCCCGTCGTCAAGTATATTACATCAGATGCCCTTCGTTGCTACGAAAAAATATATTCAGTGACATTAATGACAATTAATGTTTTAATAATTATAAAAGTGATGACTTTCAACCGTAAAATATTTATAACAACTGTGTGTTTAATTGTACTAATTTGTATTTACATAAATAAATTACAATAAAATTTTGGTTTTGAACAGTTTTATTCATGAAATAATCGCAACAAATTGCACTCAAATTCTAAAATTAATATAGAATTTTAGAGCTCTTGTGCAATGACTACTGATTATTTCGTTCATAGGAGATTCTGACCAATAGAAAGCTACATAAATCTAAATTAAATCGATAATTTTTGATAATTGCCCGTCGTTAAGTATATTACGTCAGATGCCCTTCGTTGCTACGAAAAAATACATTCAGTGACATTAATGACAATTAATGTTTTAAAAATTATAAAAGTGATGACTTTCAATCGTCAAATATTTATAAAAACTTTGTGTTTAATTGTACTAATTTATACTTTATAAATAAATTACAATAAAATTTTGTTTTTGAACAGTTTTATTCATGAAATAATCGCAACAAATTGCACTCAAATTCTAAAATTAATATAGAATTTTAGAGCTCTTGTGCAATTACTACTGATTATTTCGTTCATAGGAGATTCTGACCAATAGAAAGCTACATAAATCTAAATTAAATCGATAATTTTTGATAATTTCCCGTCGTCAAGTATATTACATCAGATGCCCTTCGTTGCTACGAAAAAATATATTCAGTGACATTAATGACAATTAATGTTTTAAAAATTATAAAAGTGATGACTTTCAATCGTCAAATATTTATAAAAACTTTGTGTTTAATTGTACTAATTTATACTTTATAAATAAATTACAATAAAATTTTGGTTTTGAACAGTTTTATTCATGAAATAATCGCAACAAATTGCACTCAAATTCTAAAATTAATATAGAATTTTAGAGCTCTTGTGCAATGACTACTGATTATTTCGTTCATAGGAGATTCTGACCAATAGAAAGCTACATAAATCTAAATTAAATCGATAATTTTTGATAATTTCCCGTCGTCAAGTATATTACGTCAGATGCCCTTCGTTGCTATGAAAAAATACATTCAGTGACATTAATGACAATTAATGTTTTAAAAATTATAAAAGTGATGACTTTCAACCGTAAAATATTTATAACAACTCTGTGTTTAGTTGTACTAATTTGTATTTACATAAATAAATTACAATAAAATTTTGGTTTTGAACAGTTTTATTCATGAAATAATCGCAACAAATTGCACTCGATCTCTAAAATTAATATAGAATTTTTGCCCTCGTGACACTTTAGACATAATTTCACTCGCCTTCGGCTCATGAAATTAAAACTGTCAAAGTGTCACTCGGGAAAAATTCAATAATTTTAGAGCTCTTGTGCAATTACTACTGATAATATGCAAAAAATTATGTTGAATCGCAGATTTAAAATGCGTTTATCTCAAAAACGGTTGAGTTTAGCGAGATGAACGTAGTATACCTTTTTTAAGTAAAAATATCAAGACAATAAAAATTTTGATTCAAAAAGTATGTAGAGTGTGGGGGATAAAAACAATGAACGTATTAAATGAGCACTGAAAGACGTATGTGGCGCCCTCTGCCTAATACATCATTTTTGGTGGCGAATTTAGATTTCTCGTCCCAAAAAACCCCCCTTACCAAATGTCGTGTTGTTATCCCATGCCTGTCAGGTAGTGTTGCCCAAATGCAAGACCAAGACGAGACTTGGACAGTCTTGGTCTTGGTCTTGCACCAATACACCTGGTCTTGGTCTTGGTCTTGGTATTGCACTCCCAGTCTTGGTCTTGGTCTTGGTCTTGCAGCAAGAGTCTTGCAAGTCTCGCAGTTACCCACTAGCATATTGCTATTTATTAAATATTACTTTAGATCTTAGAACAACGTAAACGTATAGGTACATTTTCAGCTTGACTTAACATAGACATAGTAAAAACCAACCAAATTAATAAATGTCTAAACAACTCACATTGGGTGGGTTTGAACCCACGATCTAAACTATGAACTATCCCTGCCTATAGTCTAACGTCTAACTAACTGAGCTATCTACCATGTCCCACGGGAGTCAGTCTGTTTCTTAATGAAAGTTTGCAATTTGTGTTTGGTGTCCTTCGATAGATTTTTCAAAAATATTGAATACGTGTAATTTTCAGTTTTTCGATCTCATATTCTTTTCACGAAATATCGTGAGGTTCACATTTACAATTTAAAATTTACCCCCCACCCCTCTCCGTGGGTGGTCGTGTTTAGTATCATTCGATAGATTTTTGAAAAATATTGAACGTACTTTTTAATTTTTCGAACTGACATTCATTTCGCGAAACATTCGCTTTTTTGTGAAACTGTGTGACTTACCCATTTTCTTACGCCCCGCTCAAATCGTCTGATTTTTTAAATATACACTGTTTTGCATGTACATACTAAACTTACCTTATCTTAATCTGACGATTTCGAGTTTTTCTAAGGATGTATATTTCTTTCGGGCCTCCCTTAACGAATTCCCCTGTATTAAAAGCCAATATATGGTAGAGGTACATTTAGAGGGTACAAGGTTTCTCCCCATGTGATAACCTGACGCACTCCAGTTACTGCAAAAATCCCCGCTTGGGTTCCCCTACCATTAAATGCATCATTTTATTTCAATTTTTTATAAGATATATTTTTGCTTAGAATATTTTTTTCGATAAAATACTTAATTTTTGAGTCATTTGCGCAAAAACCGTCGAAAAACGTGTGTTTTTTTTTTGTTGAAAATTGAACAGATTCAGTCGCAAATAGCTCGAAAAGTATTGACTTGGTTTATTTGTAGATGAATAAAATAGAAAAAAAGTTGCTGAGAATTAGTCAGTTTATTCAACTTTGAAAGGTATTCACTCAAAGGGGTGAAAGGTGAAACTCATCCCCAGGGCAAAATCACACATGCATCGGCCAATATCTCTTTTTTGGCGTGTTAGCTATGTGTACGCAAACATGTCAATTCAAAATCCAAGCGGTTCTTTAAAATTTCAAGGTTTTGTAATATTTTACCGTGAGTGAATGGACTATACAGGGTAGCCGGGCATTTTCTTATTTAGTGCTTTTTCAGCAAAAAATTTTGTTTAGCCTATTGATCTAATATCTAATTACATACTCTGCAAAAAGTTTATAAGTAGGACGTTTAGTCTTTACGATATGGTATCACTAACTGATAAGGAAAAACAATTGACTGGGTGTCCGTAACAGTGGATATGCTATTCGTATTATATTTTTATCAACAAAGGTGACATTATATCTTTACAAGTCTCAATGCGATATTATTATACTGTCGCATGTTGGCGGCGTCAAACAACACAAGCAGATTATTTTATGAAAGGTATTCTCAAAATCTAGTACAATTACTTTCGGAGCAAAGGCGTTGTCTGATATTAGGAAAGAATGAAAATAAATATTTTATTTTTACATTGTAATAATTGACCTCTGAGTGTTCTTATATGGATATTTTAATTCGCTATATATGTTTATCGTATTATTCATAATGCGCATAAATCCAATTTTCCAAATTTTTGTTATATATTTTTTTGCGTTTCATTGTCTCTAAGCATATTAGGTCTGGATCCCGCGTATGAAAAAAAAGTTGATTAATAGCAAGCTGAAAATTTGTTAATAGCTTAAGGGTGTCTAGTCGGACAAACTTTCATATATGGGAACACTGGAACAGGGGAAGTTTTATTGCGGAACAGATTAAAAATTTGGAACGCCAGAACACGAAAACGTCACATGTATGTTGTCCGACAGAACTTCCAATTGATTTGTTACCCTTTCAGTAAACTCTCATGCAAAAATCAGACTGCTATTTATCACTAAATGGGCATTTTAATGAGTGGAACTCGTAGAACATGTCAAATGACAGGAATTATGACAGATGATAAATAGCAGTCTGATTCTTGCATGAGCGTTTAATGAAAGGGTAACAAATCAATTGGAAGTTCTGTCGGACAAAATACATGTGACGTTTTCGTGGTCTGACGTTCCAAATTTTTAACATGTTCCACAATTAAAACTTCCCCTGTTCCAGTGTTCCCGTACATCAAAGTTTGTCCGACTAGACCCCCTTAAGCAATTAACAAATTTTCAGCTAGCTATTAATCAACTTTTTTTTCATACACGGGATCCAGACCTATATTCCCGAACTAATATATTTCATAAAACGACACTCAATCTTAACTGCAAGACGCAAGAGTCTCGCAGGCTTAGTCTTGTTCTTGCTCAAGTCTTGCACGGTCAGTCTTGGTCTTGGTCTTGCTAAACTAAAGCGGTCTTGGTCTTGGTCTTGGTCTTGCTAAAACGCAAGAACAAGACCAAGACTGCAAGACCAAGACCGATTTTGGGCAACACTACTGTCAGGAAATATTTAAGAATAAACAAAATAAAAGTTTAACTTTGACACCCTGTATTTCCGTTCTTATCAACTTTTGTACTAAGGTAAGTTAGCTTAAATCGACCTACTTTAACCTCAGGAATCTAAGGAGCTATGGCCCATTCTTTACCAAACACCCTGTATACTGCTACTTGTCGATTTTATGATCAATGTCATTATTTTTCTCTCGCGCGACTCGTAGACCACTCTATTAGGTATTTACTTACAATGGACGATAGTCGATTATAATTTTCACGAAGAAATGTCCACTTTTAACTTAATTTTTACTTTTTTGTTGATTTTTACAAAGTTGTTCTTCAGCATCGAAAAAAAATTCCAATACCTTGGTGACGTCACGAAAAAATATCAATATCTCAAAGTTACTCATGAAAATTCTCTTTTAATTTACGTGCCGCTCACCTAAAATAGTGCCTCTCTCCACAATAGACATGATACAGCTTTATTTTAATTTGATATTTTTTTCGAACGGCAGTCCATACCCAGTAGCACTTTCAAATTGAACCGTAAAGTTATTAGTCTTTATATCTATGTAGGTATATTGCATCTGGTAACTTGTTTTAAAACGACCTTGAGAACTCTTCATCATCTTTCATTCTTGAAGAGGGCGTTACTAACTTTACGCGTATTGTATACAGGTTGTTGGGTTGAAAATTTGTTTGGTTTCTTTTAAGTATTGTTTATTCAACATCTTACATTATCATATGCTGCAAAAACTGCATTCATTTCTGCTATACCTTTTTATCGACGGTTGTTTTTTTAATTCACGAAATCAATGTATGGATAAATTAAACGCAAGAGAATGCGGCGATTACCGCACCATTAGCTTGATGTCCCATGTGCTAAAGTTGCTATTGAAAGTCATCCATAACCGAATATATCATAAACTGGCCATAGGTATTAATGATACACAATTTGGGTTTCGCAAAGGCCTAGGAACTCGTGAAGCTCTTTTTTCACTTAGGGCCGGTTGTTCGAACGGTAATCAACAATGATCACTATCAAATATTTAATTACTGTCACCAAAGCTGTCAATGTCAACTTTTATTGGGTTGCTGAAAACATAATTGATTAAAATTATGAGATTAGTTAATCAATTAACATAACAATTATTAACATAATTGATTAAGTAATTTCATATTATGTTTTCAGCAACCCAAACAAAGTTGACATTGACAGTTGGTGACAGTAATTAAATTTTTGATAATGATCATTGTTGATTAGCGTTCGAACAACCGGCCCTTTAATATATTAATACAAAGGCCTGGACGTCAATCAAGATATATAGGTACGCGTGTTTTTTTGACTATAATGAAGCATTCGACAAAGAGCGACATGAACAATTAATGCATGCCCTAAAATCCAAGAAGATAGACTACAATGACCTCAGGATTATATCGAATTTATACTACAGTGGAACCTCGATAACTCGGATTAAACGGGATTAAAAATTAATAAAATCCGGTATACTTATAGATAAACTCCGTTATAATTGAAATAACATGAAATATACACAGTACCTACACATTTAAATTATTCTTCTTCTTCATGTGCCATCTCCTCTAAGAAGGTAACCATCACGGCAATTCGCACTTTGAATACCGCTGCTCTAAAGAGATCAGCAGAAGTGCAATTAAACCAAGCTCTCAAATTGTTTAACCAGGAGATGCGTCTTCTTCCGCGACTCCTTCTACCCTGTATTCTTCCTTGTATTATTAATTGTAACAAGTTATAACGCTCGCCCCTCATAACATGTCCCAGATATTGCAGTTTTCTGACTTGTATTTAAAACCTCTTTATCTTTTCCCATTCTTCTCAACACCTCGATATTCGTGACTCTATCCGCCCAACTTATTATTAATATTCTTCTGTAGGCCCATAACTCGAAGGCTTCTAATCCGTCCGAAACATCCTTCTTTAATGTCCAACCTCCAACCCATAGAATAATACGGAGAACACGTAGCATCTCAGAAGTCTTATCTTTAAAGAAATTGTAATGTACCTGCTACAGAGTACTTTTTTCAGTTTGTTGAAAGCATTTCTTGCCTGTCCTATTCTTGCTTTAATCTCTTCTGTGTACTCATTAGTTTCATTAATTATTGTACCCAAATATTTATATTTTTCAACCTTGTTAATTTGTTCTCCATATACTTATTGTTATGCTTTCTTGGCACTGTTGAGCTTTTGTGATTACCATAAATTGTGTCTTTCTTGTGTTTAGGGACAGTCCGTTTTCTTGGCTGACTTCTACCACTCTGTCAACCATTTGTTGTAAATCCTCAAGACATTCGGCTAATAAAATAGTGTCGTCGACAAACCGTATATTATTGATTGGTCGGCCATTTACTTTTATTCCCGTGGTTAGGTCTTCTAGTGCTTCCTGGATTATTTCCTCTGAATACAAATTGAACAAAGTAGGAGACAGGACACAGCCCTATCTGACGCCCCTCTCAATCCGTATTTCATTTGAAAAGGCGTTGTTCTCTTTTACCACAGCGATCTGATTATAATAGATAGCACTAATGATCCTGATGTCCCTCATATCTAAGTTTTTCTTTTCAAGTAATTCGAAAAGGCGGTTATGTCTGACCTTATCGAAGGCTTTGTTGTAATCCAAGAAACACATATATATTGGCTGATTAACATCCATGCACCTTTGCACAAGTACATTTACAGCGAACAGGACTTCCCTCGTGCCCATTGCATTTCTAAATCCAAATTGCGTGTCGCTTATGTCCTGCTCAAGTTTGTCATGTATTCTCCGGTGTATAATTTTTAAAAATATTTTGAGTGTATGACTCATTAAACTTATTATCCGGTGGTCTTGGCATTCTTTTGCATTTGGTTTTTTGGGCAGTGTTATGAACGTTGACAGCAGCCAATCTCTGGGAATGATTCCTGTACTGTATTAAATAAGTCGACCAATATTCCAATTTGCTGTTCTTCTATTAACCGTATTATGTCTACAGGTATTTGGTCAGGACTTGTTGCCTTATTGTTCTTTGTTCGCTTTATCGCCACTAATACCTCATCTTCTGTTATGTCTGGGCCGTTGTCGAACTTTTCCTGCTCTAGTACTATCTCAGTCCGTTCGTCTCTAAATGACTCTTGAATATATTCCTGCCATCTTTTAAGCCTTTCACCGACGTCTATAATTATTTTTCCGTTTTTATCCAGCAGTATGTTTGATTTTTTCTTAATATTAGTGCCTGTTATTTCTCTAATTTTCTTATGAAGGTTTAAGTTATCATGTTTCTCTACCAACTGTTCAATCTCTGCGCATCTGTCACTATACCATCTTTCCTTTGCCTCTCTGATCTTTCTCCTTATTTCTGCGTGTATAATATTATACATGTTTTTGTCTTTGGTTTTATAAGATCGCCTTGCTTCCATGAGATCTAGAATCTCCTCGGTCATCCATTCATTTTTATTCTTAATTAGTTTAGGTGTTAGTGTTGTCTCACATGTGAGGATAAGAGCATCTTTTAACATGTGCCATTTCCTGTTCGCATCTTCAGTTGGAATAATTTCTATTTTGGTGAGCTCTTCTTTAATTTTTAGTGTGACTTGCTCTTTTGTTGATGGATCTCTCAAACGAGATACTTGTATCGTCTCTACTTTAGTTTTAACCACAGGCTTCTTTAGATTAATTCTAAACCTACCTACAACTGGGTTGTGATCTGATCTCACATCAGCTCCAGGGTATGATTTTACTGATTTTATGGAATTTTGGTATCGTTTGCAGATGAGAAGGTAGTCAATTTGGTTTCTGATGACGTTATGTTGGTTGTCTGCGGGTGATTTCCATGTATAGAGTCTCCTGGTCGGCAGATATAAGTATTCGTGACAATAAATCTAAATTATTAAAAACACGCAAAAACACACCTAAGTAAACGGAAGCAAACAATACAAGACTGTACTACACACAATACAGTCACAATCGGAACGATGTTATGAACAGTGAAAACTAAGACCATTGTTTAAAAAATAATTTTTTAAATAGTCTTTTAGTCTTTTTTAAACAATGCTAAGACAGTTTGAAATAAATAAAGGAATAACAGGTGCCTGTTGTTTCCGATAAATCCGAGACAATGACCGTCGCTCTGCCGCCGCCGCCGCCGCCGTGTGCCATGAGTCATTTTTACTTTCGTATACATAGTTAAAATTACACAAATACACATTATCTCTCAAATATTATATTACATACTATCCCTTGCAAGATAATTCGGATGAAATTCCCCAGATTAAGAGACTGGGCCGATATCAAGCACAAAATAATCTGGGGAATTCAATCTGAATTATATTGCAATGGATAGTACATTTTCATTGTTAAAATGTTTGTCTGATGAAAATCGGTCCGGGTTAGCCGGACTTCCGGGTTATCGGGGGCCGACTTATCGGGGTTCCACTGTATAAGCAACGAGCAAAAGTACGTGTTAATGATCAGTTGTCAGAGGAAATTAAAATCGGACGTGGGGTGAGACAGGGATGCATGTTATCGCCCATTCATTTTAATGTCTACTCGGAAGCGATCTTGAAAAAAGCTCTTGAGGATGAAACAGCTAGAATAAAGGTAAATGGAGTTCCCATTAACAACATTAGATATCGACGGCGGAAAGGCAGGACCTCTTAACTGAAAAATTTGCATAAAATGAGTTATTTCGGTTTTCGCTTTAGAATAAGTAGAGGCATCTATTAACCAGTGGTTAAAGCTGGGAAAATTTCCGGAAGGCTTTAAATTACAGAAAACGGTACTACTAGGGAGCGGATTTTATGCTAAATGCATATTGCATGCATATTTCGCATATTTGAGACTTTACTAAATTTGGATATTTTTAAAGAAACATGCATATTTTGTGCCTATTTAAAAACATTTAAGTCCAAAAAAAATTTTAAATTGTTTAATTCGACACAAAATATTTCCCCGCACAGGCTGTCGTATCTATCAATTCGAAAACTACCTGAAGAGAGACGGCTCATTCACTGCCTTTCATTTTTTCTTAGAAAATACCCGATCTTTACACAAAGTGCTTTGCAAGTAGTATCAAGCAGTACAAAGGACGATGCAATACTAATCTCTCAAAGTGAAGATGATTTACAACGTATGCTGCACCAATTCAACATAATCGCCAGAAAATTTAACATGTTAATTTCCTCAAAAAAGACAAAATGCATGGTTATAACAGCAGATCCAATAAGATGTAAATTGGAGCTTGAAGGTCAGATAATAGAACAAGTGATGGAGTTTAAATATCTAGGCATCACACTATCTAGCTACGGAAGGCTCGAAACAGAAGTGGAAGATCAAGTGAATAGAGCAAACAGAGCCGCAGGTTGCCTGAATGACACAATATGGAGAAATAAAAATAACTGAAAAGAAATGAAAGGCAGAATTTACAAAACAGTCATCAGACCAATAATGACATACGCGGCAGAAACACGACCCGACACAGAGAGGACAAAAAGATTGCTCGAAACAGCGGAGATGAAAACCCTTCGAAAAATCGATGGTAAGACTCTATGGGACAGAGCTAGAAGTACAGATATACGACGGAGATGCAAGGTGGATAACATTAATAACTGGGTAAGAAACAGAAGAATAGAATGGAATTACCACATACGCCGAATGACAACAAATAGGGTAGTCAGGACAGCGAGAGACGGCTCCCCAATAGGAAGACGATCAGTGGGAAGACCACGAAAACGATGGAACGACAACTTACTAGAGGCACATTGAAATAACAGACAGAGTCATGTCTATACAAAAAGAAGAAGAAGAAGAAAATACCCGATCTTTACACAAAGTACTTATAGTGCTTATAGTACGCCGTTATAAAATGATTGTAGGATGTTAAAGTGATGAAGGATGGTTTACCCGGAAATCCGAATTTTACTAACTTTTATTATATTTAGTAGGTACCTATAATTCTGGTGATTCTTTTAAATCCTCTATTGTTAAGAGAATTTACAATTTAACCATAGTTTTACGATTTTCTAACGGAAATTAACAAGTTATTTTAAATACGCCCCAAATACTTCTATTGATGTTGAAAGGAGTTCTTCAAGTTATAAAAATATTTTATCTGATCAAAGAATATGTTTCCTCGTAAAGAATTGGGAAAAACACATTGTAGTGAATTATAATCGAAGATATATTTATAGTGATATTGTTGTTTTATTTTAAACAGATAACTATTGGTAGCAGTTTTTGTAAAATATGTGAATAAATTGCATAATATATAAAAAGTGATTTTATTTGAAAGATAATTAATAAGATTGCCGCTCCCCCTATAAAAGAACCCCCTAGAATAGAATAAAACAGAAAATTTGTGGTTTCTCGAAATGCACATTTTTTGAATTTTTGTGCATATCTTGTGCATATTTCGTAATTTTTTATCGCATATATATGCGCATATTTCATCAAAATTGATAGCATATAAATCCGCTCCCTAGGTACTACTAAACATAATAAGCTACGCCCTAAATGAAAAATGACTCGGTTTTTTGGTCTCCTGTAAAATCATCATATTGCCACTTACGAGTTCCTGCTTTTCCGCCGTCGATATGTGGATGACACTGTCGTCGCAGCCGAAAATATTGATGATCTTCAGAGGCTGGATCTTCAGAATAGCGGAGTTTGGACAAGAATACAGTCCTGTAAAACAATGAACGTCAAGAAGACTTATGAGAATATCGAAAACTCAAAAAAGAAATAACGAGAATCTCTTCATAAACGGATCCAATGTCGAACGAGTAGACCAATATGCATATCTTGGAACAATGATTAACTTCACAAGTGATTAGTTCCAGGAACTCAAAATCAGAATAGAAAAGGCTAGAGCAAATTTTAATAAAACGAGAAAAGTGCTCTGCACAAGAAATTTGAAGTTGGAACTAAGAGTGAGGTTGGCTAGGTGCTAAGCTTTCTCGGCTTTGTTTTATGGAATGGAAGCTTGGACCTTGAATGCGGCATAAATGAAAAAACTAGAATCATTCGAGCTGTGGGCGTGGGTGTACAGAAGAATTCTGAAAATATCGTGGACAGAATACATCTCAAAAAAAGAGGTTCTGAGAAAGATGAATAAAGAAATAGAAATCTTAAATACCATCAAAACAAGAAAATTAGAATACCTCGGACATATTACACGTGGAGAGAGACAATTTGCTTCAATTTATTATGCAGGGAAATATTCAAAGGAAACGAAGCATAGGGAGACACAGAATATGGTGGCTGCGCAACCTGAGAGAATAGTACGGATGTACATTGAAACGAAAAAAAAATGAACTACCTCAACTGATTGAAACAGGGCCGCGCCAAGGCTTTCAAGCGCCCCGGGGCAAGTAATTTTAGGCGCCCCTTTCCTCCTCCACTTGTAAGTAGTTTTTTGCAATTTAGTGAATAAGTTCATTTACTCACGGTTTTTGCTCCGGATTTTAAAGCACCGCTTGTATTGAAATGAAATTTGGCATCAGCGTAGCTAACATGTCAAAGAAAAAAGTGATATTGTGCTTTTGCTCTTAGGGTGAGTTTTACTCCTTCTCGGGGGGTGAAAAACTATACGTTTAAAATAAGTACGGAAATGGATAAACTGACTAATTCTAAGCCACTTTTGTTCTATAGAGTTTGTTCATTAAGTAAATACTTTTCGATTATTTGCGAGTGATTATGTCCATTTTTCAACAAAAAAAAACGTTTTTCGCAAATAGCCCAAAAAGTATTTTATCGAAAAAACATTCTTAGCAAAAATATAGCTTACAAAAAAGTGAAAAAAAAATGGTGTATGCATGAAGTCAGTAGATCCAGATGAAGCAGAATTGTACCTAATGAAAACTAGGTTCTTATTCGTCAAATTTCAAATCAAATACCTGTTTCAACGAGAAATAAACAAAAAATGAAGCACTTTTCGGGGTAAACTCATTACAACTAAGTTTCATCGGTTCAAAGTGCTTTTTTTAAATTGGTTTTAAAGTATTTTTTTTTAATTTTGAAAAAATTACATTTAAAATTACTACAAAAATTTATTAGTGATACCAAAAATCTCAAAGAGTAAAAAAATGTACGTTTTGCTTTTCTGAATATTTTGGATTTTTTGTTTTTCTGTAAGACAAAAATTGGTTAATCAGCGGTAAAAAAATGTAAAACCGTGGAATTTTGAGAATCAACACCGATTTTAATGAAAATTTGGATTTAAGCTCGGTTGATCCTCTTCTTCAAAATCCCCCTATGCCGAACCGGGCTTTTGCCCTGGGGGTGAAAACAACCCCATCTAGGGAATGAAAATTTTTCAATTAAAATAACTATGGAAGTCGTTAGATTGACCAATTCTGAGTAGACTTTTTTCTATAAATAATTTTTGCAAAGTTGATATTTTCCAAGTTATTAGCGATTGAAACTATGCATTTTTCATTGAAAAAATTCACGTTGACCGTTTTTCATGAATAACTTATATTTTTTTAATGACCTATAAAAGATGTCTCTTGTTTTCCCAAAAAAATTCCACCACATTCGAGTTATTTGAGATTAAAGGTTCTCATAATTCGGTTCTAATAACTTTCAAAGTATCAACTTTCCAAAAAAAATTTATAGAATAAAATTTACTCAGAGTTAGTCAATATATCGATTTCCATAGTTATTTTTATTACAAATATTTTCATCCCCTAGACGGGGTTGTTTTCACCCCCAGGGCAAAAGCCCGCTTCGGCGTAGGGTAGATTTTGACAAAGGTTAAAATCTACCCTACCCTGAAATCGACCTTGATTCTCAAAATTCCACGAGAAAATGTTGATTGGACAGATTGGACTATCAGATATATGGCTGTTCAAAATTTGCATACTCTCGTGATTAGGGACTCGTTCAAGCCGTTTCAACTACAGCCCTTTCAAAAATAAGCACTTTGAGCCGACGAAATTTACAGATAATAGAAATAATAGATACATAAGTAAAGTAACTTGTGAAGCGGTAACGGTTAATTTCATTTAGGATGCTAATTAGGGGGTAATTTTCACGATTTTTTTACCAAAAAACGGGACCAACTTTATTTTGAGTGTAACTTGCTTAATTTTAATGGTAGAAACTTTTTTAAAAAAGAAAAATAAACAAGTTATGATGAGTTTTCCCCGAAAAGTGTTTTTCCTGGGTTTCTAAACGTGTTTTTGTTTGTTGAAAAATGAGCATATGTACTCGCAAATAACTCGAAAAGTATTGACTTAGTGAAAAAACTCTATACAATAAAAGTTGCTTAGAATTTGTCAGTTTATTAATTTCCGGACTTGTTTTAAACGTATACTTTTTCACACCCGAGAAGGGGTGAAACTCACCCCTAGGGCAAAAGCACATACCAGCACAATATCACTTTTTTATTTGGCAGGTTAGTAATGTGTATGCCAAACTTCATGTCAAGCCAAGCGGTTCTTTAAAATTCGGAAGTTTTGTAATATTTTATTGTGAATGAATGGACTAGAATCGGTATTCGGTATTCGCTCCGTGCGTGACCATGGTGGGGGTACCTAGAAACGATGTCAGCGTGAGTAGTGGCGAAAATGACATTATTGGAGCTATCTTTGTAATGTCATTGGCATTGTTGGTATAACAAACTTACCAATCGTAGGTAGGTATAAAAATAGCAGTAAGTATTACTCTGATCCCATAGTTGTACGAACCCTTATTTCTCTTATTAAACTGAACCATATTTGTTCTCTGATGGTGTAATCGTTGTTTTTTGTAAATATTTATAGTATTCATAATAATTTATCGGTAGGTATATTACTTTCCTAAACACATAACAAATAGTTTGTAGGTATTCGCTCCGTGCATGACTGACGCAACACCTAGCTTCACCAGGACCTCGATTTTTGACCCTTCGCTTAGCTATCGATCATTCGCTATCTGTACACTAAACAGATACGAAGCGCATACGTTCGATAACGAAGCGAAGGGTCAAAAATCGAGGTCCTGACCTTTTCAGATCTCACAAATTGGCGACTACTGGCGCCTACTGGCGCCTTTTGAATACCGCGCCGGGGGGCTCCGCCCCCCTTCTCCCTTATGGACGGCGCGGGCCTGGATTGAAACAATATTCGAAAATATTACCTCAATCATCAAAGATAGCCATCGCTACACCCTTAGCTTAGCTCAGTCTCTCAAGGTGTGTGTTCGTCTTGTCCTAATCTTAGAAATGAACTATGAAAATTTAGAATGAAGCAAACAAAACAGTATTTTTAACCAATCATGTTTATTGTTCATAAAAATATAATAAAAATGTGACTTATTAAGTGCATTAACAAATATATTCAAATTCTTGCCAAAAACTAACAATTCTGGATTATACTTATGGCTTTGGTATCTGGTTCGATGGCAACTTCTTTCTATCGAATGGTACAGCTGTAGACTTGTAGACCTGGGCAGAGGTTGTGGCCCTAGGTCGCTGCAACTAGAGATGTCGGGTGCTGCTGTCTGTTTGATGCATCTTGTTGTCTTGCCTGATGAGTAGTGAAACTAGAAATTAATAGTGACGGAATAGTTAAATAATTTGATTACTAAACGCATCATATCAATAGATGAAATGAAATATTTAAAATTAAGATACTAATACACGTGGAGAGTAACGTCGAGGTTAGGTAAAAAAATTATTATAAAAAATTAAAAGTAGACTATAAAAAACTTAGAATACAAAACTCACCCCAAGAGAATAATAAGTCTGGAAATAGATAGCTATTATCAGCTCTGTAATTGCCTTTTATAAGATTACCACCACCATTTTGAGAATTGAAATGACAGCGTGAACTGTAGAAAGGTAGGCATGTTCCTTATTAAGACAGATATTTACAGAGTAAAAATATACGGAGTACGTTCAGTATGTTCAATTGATGATTTAAATGAAAAGAGATATAGTAAATAAAAGATAATAAAAGAGGGCGCCAACGAGTTTTTAACGAAGAAAACAGATAAAACAAATAGAAGAAAATTATTAATGAAATATTAAAGAAAATAAAGTAAAATAATTATTTAAAAATAAAATAGCAAAGATGTCACGTTTGTACGTTAGAGTTAGAACTGGACATAAACATTAATGATACACAATTTGGGTTTCACAAAGGCCTAGGAACTCGTGAAGCTCTTTTTTCACTTAATATATTAATACAAAGGTGCCTGGACGTCAATCGAGATATATAGGTATGCGTGTTTTTTTTGACTATAATGAAGCATTCGACAAAGAGCGACATGAACAATTAATGCATGCCTTGAAATCAAAGAAGATAGACTACAATGACCTCAGGATTATATTGAATTTATACTATAAGCAACGAGCAAAAGTACGTGTTAATGATCAGCTGTCAGAGGAAATTAAAATCAGAGGTGGGGTGAAACAGGGATGCATGTTATCGCCCATTCTTTTTCATGCCTACTCAGAAGCGATCTTGAAAAAAGCTCTTGAGGAAAAAAGTGGTTAACCCGCGAGTAGTCGCGCCGTTAGATAGAATCTCACATTTTATCCTTTTTCGCGACAACTTAATGACAAATTTTGCAATTTTGAAAAAATTTCGTAAGTGCCTCGAGGAAGGGTATAGAAGGGTTCTTCTTCTTTTTGTGGAATTTATGGCTTTGGGGAGAGCCAATTAGCTTTAATAATTGTTAGAAATAACATTTCTAACATAACAAGTAAATAAAATTACTATAAAATAAAAATTTGTTGTAATTCGTATTTAAATTCGTATTTTGAGATAGAATCTAACACGCGACCATTCACGTTACAGAAGTGAGCGCGACTACTCCCGGGTTAAAAAACATTGAAAAACAACAGGCTTATTTTGCCCCCTTATTTTGTATTTATTGCTATTTTGCAGAAAGGGTAATACTTTAAGACATTTTTAACCAGTCGTGTATCATACAAAATTCAATTATCTTTATCTTATTTTTCTACGACTTTGTTCCAAAACGAATCGTTTTAAAGTTATAAGCAAAGAAAGTAGAAAAAAATCGATGTTTTTCGAAATTTTTAAATATTTTAATTTTTAATGTTGTTCTGAAGCTATTTTCTTGTGGCATTTTTACAATTTTAACTATTAATAATGGGAAATAAGCCACAATATTATTAAAAAAATGATTTTTATTAACGTTTCGACGCCCAAATCGGGTGCCGTTGTCAAAATACAAAATACTACTAACAGAAACAAAAATGTTGTTGCTTAGTAAAAAAATTCTTCTAATAATTTATTTAATTTGACTCATTTATATCGGCAATTCAGATACATATTGATACATTTTAAAGTAGAAGACTTTAAAATGATATTGCCAATATTTATGAGTTGCGTTCCTGGGACGACTTTACTGAAAGATAGTTCATTCGATTACATGAAATCAACCCCAACTCAAGAATATCCGTCACAAAAAAATCATAGCATGTGATCTGTCTTTAAAAAGACAACCACATGCAACGGTGACATTAAAATTCTCGCGTTAGAGATCTCATAGTAAATCACGAGGGAAAACCAGGAAAAACCTCGTGATACTATCCCGACATCGTAAGTATTTGGTCTTATATTTAATTTACTCTCAAAATTAATACCAAATTATGACTTTACTATAATTTTTTTTAAATTATAAATAATGTCAATAATACATGGATATATAAGTAATACTAAAATATAAAATATGTACTAACTCGACTATTGACTTACTAATTGTGGTATTTTCTTTCTATTGACTTCCTCTTTCAGTATGGGTATCCACATCCTACTGCATTCCACCGAGGAATTTGCGACACAAAAAGGGAATCATTAAATCCTTATATGATAGAGCCAAAATTACTTGTTCTAAAGAAAATTCATTTTTAGAAGAAAAACAAGTCTTAACATCTGTTTTATTAAAAAATGATTATCCTTTATCGTTTATAAATAAGGAATTGTCAAGACTGGGTCGAATGGAACAGAACAACATAGAACGGGATCCTACAACATTCACAAGAAATAATACGAGGAAAATATCAATACCATACATAAAAGGACTATCCGAGAAACTTAAAACAATAGGAAATAAATTCAACATTTCAACAACGTTCAAAACAACCAACACATTGAGATCTATTCTATCTAAAACTAAACCTAACAATGAACAAGAAAGGACAAAGAATTGTATTTATAAAATACCTTGTGAATGCGAACAGTTTTATATAGGTGAAACATCAAGACCAATAAACGTTAGAATAAGTGAACATCAATCTTATATTAAAAATAGAGAATTTTATAGATCTCAAATATGTCAACACGCATGGGATAATGAACATAGAGTTCAGTGGAGAGATTCAAGTATAGTCCTGAAAGAAACAGATAGTAAAAAGAGAACAATCAAAGAAGCGGCTCTAATTATGCTAAACGAAACCAATTGTGTCGCAAATTCCTCGGTGGAATGCAGTAGGATGTGGATACCCATACTGAAAGAGGAAGTCAATAGAAAGAAAATACCACAATTAGTAAGTCAATAGTCGAGTTAGTACATATTTTATATTTTAGTATTACTTATATATCCATGTATTATTGACATTATTTATAATTTAAACAAAATTATAGTAAAGTCAGAATTTGGTATTAATTTTGAGAGTAAATTAAATATAAGACCAAATACTTACGATGTCGGGATAGTATCACGAGGTTTTTCCTGGTTTTCCCTCGTGATTTACTATGAGATCTCTAACGCGAGAATTTTAATGTCACCGTTGCATGTGGTTGTCTTTTTAAAGACAGATCACATGCTATGATTTTTTTGTGACGGATATTCTTGAGTTGGGGTTGATTTCATGTAATCGAATGAACTATCTTTCAGTAAAGTCGTCCCAGGAACGCAACTCATAAATATTGGCAATATCATTTTAAAGTCTTCTACTTTAAAATGTATCAATATGTATCTGAATTGCCGATATAAATGAGTCAAATTAAATAAATTATTAGAAGAATTTTTTTACTAAGCAACAACATTTTTGTTTCTGTTAGTAGTATTTTGTATTTTGACAACGGCACCCGATTTGGGCGTCGAAACGTTAATAAAAATCATTTTTTAATAATATTGTGGCTTATTTCCCATTATTAATAGTTAAAATTTTAATTTTTTATTAGTGTTCCGGGCATATTTGAGAAGAAGCATAAGTCAATTGTTATTATTGAAGTTGTCACCTAACTTTATCTGCAAAAATCCGAATGCCACCTCTCACATCAAAAAATAGACGTTTTTTCACAGATCAGCCCTGATCTAAAGCGCAATATAAACAATCATCCAGTAAAATGTGAAACAGTCAGAAAATGAAGCGATAAAATAATTTGAATATAATAGATTGTTATGATTTATAAAATGAACGAAGAAAGTGTTTGTAGATAACTACAAATAGATATGAAATGACACTGCGGTATCAAAATGCATGCCCTTGAATATTTTTATATGCACTGTGTATTAATAATAAGATTCTCTATCATAGACCAGGGTAGTTAGCACAAAATAAATCGATTTTTAAATACAGCACCTAGAGACTTGCTACTTTTTGCATTGTTTTCAGAATGATGCCAAAGGAAAAGTCTACTATAGAAAAATGGGTCGAAATAAACAGTGGCAATTTAAAGTGCATAAAATGCACCCACAAGTGCATAAGCATGTCAAAATAAGCGTATTAAGGGCGAGATGTTATTACTCGGGGGCTTCTGGGGTCGCTGAAGACGAATATGCCATCAAAACTGATCAGATTCACTGCTAAGGCACGTCATCTGAAGTTTCAAGGGGTTTCGGCACTAAATTGGTGCAATCTGCAAACAGATTACTCGGGAGGTTTTTTAGGCCACTGAACAAGAATATGCCATCAAAACCGATTTCGGGTGCACCAGGTGCACAAAAACCCTCCAATCTCCAGAAGATAACATGCCTTAGGTACCAGGTACCAGGTAACTTTGGGTACCAGGTAGTCTGGGGGGTCAGTTCTGATGGCGAATTTGTCTTCAGTAACCCCAAAAACCACTCGTGTAATCTGTTTGCATCAATTTAGTGCTGAAATCCTCGAACCTCCAGATGACGTGACCCTAGACACCAGGTGCTTCGGGTGTGGGATCTGATGGCGTATTCGTTTTCAGCAACCCCAGAAAACCGCCCGAATAATCTATTTACATCAATTTAATTCCAAAAATCCTCGAAACTCCAAAAGATCAGGTGCCTTAGCACTGACATAAGTGCTCCAGAGGCCGGTTCTGATGAGCGGAGGTAAATGCCTCACCAACCAGTAGAAACATTATAATCCGACAGGTATTTTCCTCACCAAATTTAAGGGTTCCTATTAATCCGGTAGGTATTTTCCTCACCAACTCACTCAGATAATAAAATAAAAATATAGATGTAATTTAAGAATGATTATTATGAAAGCATCCAAAATCCGAATAAAAGACATTAAATTCCTTACATTATTAGAATAGTTTATAATATAGATAATATGCAAAATGTATAAATTATTATTTAATATTTACTATTATACTAAGAGACACACTTTACAAAATCCATTTCATTTGATTAGACTGATATTAACAAATTTTCTACATTTATTTTTCAATTTCAGCTTAACTTCTTTATCTTTGATAGGTTTTGCAATATGCAAACTTTAAATTTTAACATACGTATACATATATCTGAAATTCTTTAATTTATTCGAATAAGATATACATATATGGATGGATGCGTATTATAAAGCGATGAATTAAAATGCGAATGAAAAGATTCGCAAGCATTCGTAGCACGAATAACAGAAGAACTTGCCTCTGCCCACAAATATGAGGAAAATATGGTATTTTCGTCTATATAAGTTTCAACTAAATAATCAACATATCTATCTAAAATTTCATTTTCTGGTTTGCATGACATTAAATCACACAAAACACAAAACAATCTGATACCTCTTGTGGTTTTATACAGTGCGTCCATAAAGTAACGCATAAATTCATTATTTCGCAAACCGGCAACTTTGAAGAAAAATCCCAAAACAGGTCGATTTTTATTTTTTAATTTCTCATTTTTTGGCATACACAGGGTGTCCCGAAAAGAATGTTCATAAATTATACCACACATTCTGGGGTCAAAAATAGTTCGATTGAACCTAACTTACCTTAGTACAAATGTGCTCACAAAAAAAGTTACAGCCTTTTGAAGTTACAAAATGAAAATCGATTTTTTTCAATATATCGAAAACTATTAGAGATTTTTTATTGAAAATGGACATGTATAATTCTTATGTCAGGAACATCTTAAAACAAAATTATAGTGAAATTTGTCCACCCCATAAAAAATTTATGGGGATTTTGTTCCCTTAAACCCCCCCAAACTTTTGTGTACGTTCCAATTAATTCATTATTGTGGTACCATTAGTTAAACACAACGTTTTTAAAACTTTTTTGCCTCTTAGTATTTTTTCGATAAGCCAGTTTTTATTGAGATGCGGCTTCTTTTTCAATATATTTACGTAAAAATTTTATGGGGGTTTTGTTCCTTTAAACCCCCCTAATGTTTGTGTACGTTCCAATTAAACTATTATTGTGGTACCATTAGTTAAACACAGTGTTTTTAAAACTTTTGTCTCTTAGTCTTTTGTTCATAAGTCACCTTTTATCGAGATGTAGCTTCTTTTTCAAAATATACCTAAAAATGTAAATTATAAATAAATTTTCAGATTATTAACAGGTCTCTATAACCGTACTTAACCATATACAAATATGTGGTGGATTCGACAAATATTCAAAATATCTCGATACACACTGGCTTATCGAAAAAGTACTAAGAGGCAAAAAAGTTTTAAAAATAATGTGTTTAACTAATAGTGCCACAATAATAATTTAATTGGAACGTACACAAAAGTTTGGGGGGGTTTAAGGGAACAAAACCCCCATAAAATTTGTATGGGGTGCACAAATTTTACTTAATTTTTTTTTAAGATATTGCTGTCGTAAAAATGCCACATGTCAATTTTCAATAAAAAATCTCTGAGAGTTTTCGATATATGAAAAAAAATCGATTTTCATTTTGTAACTTCAAAGGGCTGTAACTTTTTTTGTGTGCACTATTGTATATAGGTAAGTGAGGTTCAATCAACCTATTTTTGACCCCAGAATCTGTGGTATAATTTATGACCAATCTTTTCGGGACACCCTGTATATCATAGTAGTGACGTCATCCATCTGGGCGTGATGACGTAATCGATGATTTTTTTAAATGAGAAGAGGGGTCATGTGATAGCTCATTTGAAAGGGTATTAAATTCTCTATTCATTAATGTAAACATTAACATAATTATTTATACAGGGTGTTCAAAAAAATATTTTTTTAATTAAAATAATCGAGACAAAAAGAAGAATGTATGTAATTTATTTAATTCAAAATGCGTTTTCCTACTGTCAGTAAATAGAAACAAATGCAAGAGGCAGGTGGGTGGCAGCTTTAACATTGAATTTAAATGAAAAACAATATTTATTTGTCAAATAATTTTTTTTCCTATTTTCTGACAACATTAAAACGTATTTTGAATTAGATAAATTACATAAATTCTTCTTTTTGTTTCAATTACTTTAATTAAAAAAATGTTTTTTTGAACACTTTGTATAAATAATTATGTTAATGTGTATATTAGGGAATAGAGAATTGAATACCCTTTTAAATGAGCTATCACATGACCCCTCTTCTCTTTTAAAAAAATCATCGATTACGTCATCACGCCCAGATGGATGACGTCACTAGTATGATGTATATGTCAAAAAATCGGAAATTAAAAATAAAAATCGACCTGTTTCGGGATTTTCCTTTAAAGTCGCCGGTTTACGAAATAATGAATTTATGCGTTACTTTATGGACGCACTGTATAGGGTGAGGCAGATAACTGGCCTATTAGAAATATATCGAGAACTAAAGGCAACAGAATTATGAAAATTTGAGGAAAGGGATTTTGAAGAGTGATTTATTGAATGAAAATATTTTCACCTATTTGCTACTTCCGGTCATACCGGAAGTTGCTTATAACTTCGTTTTTTTAAATGGGACACCCCGTATATTTTTATATTTTTGTATTCTCCTCGATGTCTTCTTTCTTAAAATATGAAGTTTTGTAATATTATACAGGGTAGTTTAAAAGATAATTACGTTTTTTTCTAACTTTCGTAGCGACATTCACACCCTGTAGAATTGTAGCAGTTTCACAACAAAAACTCTGTTTATGTTTAAATGGTTTTTAATATAGTCTACTATTGTTCCGAATTGTTATTGTTTATTGTTAAAAAAACGAAGTTATAAGCAACTTCCGGTATAACCGGAAGTAGCAAATAGATGAAAATATTTTCATTGAATAGATCACTCTTCAAAACCCCTTTATTCCGATTTTCATAATCCTGTTGCCTTTAGTTCTCGAGATATTTCTAATAGGACGTTTATCTGCCTCACCCTGTATATATGTAAGGTCAAAAGTCTGTTTGAGCCACTTACCTTCTTCAAAATTATCTGTATATTGTGATGTTAAATCAAGAGCAAGAGACTGAATTTTTCTATACCAAGCTTGTTGTAGGTGAAATCTACAACCATGTATTTCAGTGTTCGGACCCAATTGAATGATTGCATTATGTATTGAATTGTGTCCTTGCCTTTTCAAAATCTACAAAAATTTTACTAAGATAAACTCAATTTTGAGAGCTTTAAACATTTCTGATTTTAATAAATAAAAAAATAGTTGTAAGCTTCTGTTTTTTTGTTTGGCAGTAAACAGTATAATAAAGAAATATAATGCCTATTAATTAGCCCAAGACTAGTGAATAATTGCAAATAATATGTGGTACAGTAAGCAATGTGCCATACATACAGTTGAGTCCGCAAATCTTTACCCGTGCGTCATCATTTAAATCATACGAAATAAGTCGATGATAAGTCGGAAATTGAAATTTACTAAACGCAACAGCAAGTGACAGTAAGTGACTTGCTGTTGCGTTAAGTAAATTTCAATTTCCGACTTATCATCGACTTATTTCGTATGCTTTAAGTGATGATGCACTGGTAAAGATTCCCGGACTCAACTGTACGAGAGGGGCAAAATTATGGAACAAATTCATTTTCTCTAAACTGGACGATTTTGAAGAAAAATGCCGAAATAGGTCGATTTTTATTTTTAAATTACAATTTTTTGGCCTATATTTCATACTAGTGACGTCATCCATCTGAACGTGATCACGTAGTCAATGATTTTTTTAAATGGGAATAGGGGTCGTGTGGTAGCTCATTTAAAAGGGTGTTTAATTCGCTATTCCGTAATATAAACATTAACATAATTATTTGTACATGGTGGCCAAAAAAATAATTCTTAGATTAAATTAAATAACGCAAAAAGAAGAATGTATTTAATTTATTTGACTCAAAATACATTATATTACTAAAAGAGAATGGAAAAAAAAGTTTATTTGGCAAATAAACATTGCTTTTCGCTTAAATTAAATGTTCAAACTGCCAAGAGGCAGGTGAGAGGTTGTTTGAGCTTTAATTTAAGTGAAAATTTCTACTTTCTACTTTGACAGCAGTACAATACATTTTGAGTGAAATAAATTACATAACTACATTTTTCTTTCTGCGTCAATTAATTTAATTCAAAAATTATTTTTTTGGTTAGGTACCCTGTATAAATAATGATTTAATGTTTATATTATTAAATAGAGAATTATTTTACCTTTCAAATGAGCTACCAAACGTGACTAGTTTGAAATATATGCCACAAAATTTTAATTTAAAAATAAAAATCGACCTGTTTCGGAATTTTTTCCAAAATCGTCCATTTTAGAGAAAATGAATTTATTCCATAATTTTTACCCTCTCTGTATAAAATTCAATGTAGCTAAAAGTCTTATATTTTTTCACAACTAGATACAATTATCTTACTTTTGACACAGTTTATAAAGAGAAAATTTTCCCCCTTGGTTGTTTTTTGATCACAGCTCTTCACAAATTCTTGAACACCATCAATATTGGAAGGAAGTTGACCAGGCATCATTTTTCGTCGACAAATATACAGTGCTAGTCAAAAGTCCGTACCCCCCTCGTATCTTTTAAACGGTTATACCTATAATAGTGAAATTTGTAGGGAGGAAATAAACGGACGTACGCTTCGTAACTGGTCATGACTGGTGACGTAATAGTGACAGATGACGTTACAGAGCCACTGTGACCGATAATTTTAAATGAGACCTTACGGCAAGTGATACCTCGTTTGAAAGGTATCCAAAATACCTATTTAGTCATACTAATTTTTTTGGGTTTTAGTTGATTTTGATTTTGGTGAATAAATTAAATAAATATAATATTGTAGTTTCGCATTTAATTGATAAAAATTCAAATGTCCGCCTATAGTTTTATTGTCAAAAAAGTTGACGTTTTTCAATTATCTAGTAGTTTTTACGTCAACGTCAACCTTTTTGAGAAGTAATCATATGCGGAATTTTGAATTTTTATTAATTAAATGCGAAACTACAATCTTATATTTATTTCATTTATTCATCAAAATTAGCTTAAACTCAAACAAAATTAATATGACTGAATAGGTATTTTGAATACCTTTCAAACTAGGTATCACTTGCTATAAGGTCCCATTTAAAATTATCTGTCACAGTGGCGCTGTAAAGTCATCTGTCATAATTACGTCACCTGTCATGACTAGTTAAGAAGCTTACGTCCGTTTATTTCCTCCCTCCAAATTTAACTATTATAGGTATAGTCGTTCAAAAGATACGAATGGGGTACGGACTTTTGACTAGCACTGTATATATTTTCTTATGTAACTGACATCAATCGTAGTAATTGTTTCATGCGAATTAGCTGCAAGCTCTTGGCGTATAATTTTTGCTGTTTTTTTTCAATTTGCACCAATAGTAAACAATTTCGCACTACAAGTTGTTTTATTACACCTCCAGAACACTTCTTCACTTTTTAAAACTTTCATTTTATAAAAAATAAAATTTTCAAATATATACCAGTAAAGGTTTACCGCGATTACTTTCCATTAAACATGCAATTTTTGTCAAAGTTCCAATTGTGACTAAAATAAAATACTATAATTAATTAATTATTATTATAGGTCATATAGGTAGATACTGTAATTCTCTAGTAGATACATGATTTCCTTGAATGCCTTTTAGTAAAATCTACCCGAAAGTACCATTTCGGTTTTGGTGGTTTTTCGGGCAAACAATTATTTTGGTGAGGAAAATACACCCGCCGGTGCTGATGGTGTATTCGTGTTCAGCGACTTCAAAAACCTCAAGTAATAAAATTTGACCCCGAATATGCTTATTTTGACATGTTTATGCACCTTTGGATGAATTTTATGCACTTTAAATTGCAATTACGCATTTCCACCCATTTTTCTATAGTAAACTTTTTCCCTGACATCCTCAACACATTGCAAAAAGTTGCACGTCTCTTCTTCTTCTTCTTCAGTGCCTTATCCGGTCCGGATGTTGGCGATCATCAAGGATATCATTGTTTTGTTGACTGCTCTGCGAAACAGCTCCGCGGAGGTTATCCCAAACCATTGTCGGAGGTTTTTCAACCACGAGATACGACGACGTCCCGGTCCTCTCCTGCCAAATACTTTGCTCTGCATGACGAGTTGAAGAACTCGATATTTTTCTTCGTTCCGCATCACGTGGCCAAGGTACTCAAGCTTACGTTGTTTTACTAAATTAAGCACTTCTTTTTTTTCTTTTGTCATGCGCTGTAAGACCTCAATGTTGGTGACATGGTCCACATAAGATATTTTTAGTATCCTCAGTGGCTTTATTTATTCCTATTATTTAACTATTTATTCCGGTATTTTAGTGCTAAATTCCCTGGTCTATCAATTTAATCGCATACTACAAATACTTAATAGAATCATCAACAAATTAATCAAAACAACTATTAGACTGCAGTACCTGCGTGTTTTCATTGACTTTAGTCACTTTAATATTCATAGTCAGTCGAAAGTTTTAACAATTCAGTCAATTTACACAAATTTAGTTGACACCATACGACACTCAACTTCATTGTTTTATCGACTCATAAAAATAGTATTCCACAATGAATACCGAAAAGTTGTATTTACCTATTAAACGTGAATTGTTGGAGTTTTATGTTTTTTGGGTGGCAATCCTAGTGTTCAAGTACTTATTGATGATTGCCCAGGTGGGCTTATCCAGAGTATACTTCAGGGTGAGTAGTTATTATTCTAATACATATTTCTGTTTATAATTTTTACATTATTTTTACATTCTGAATACTGGATTTAGTTTTGTTCTGGAGCTATTTTCTTGTGGTATCTTTATACAATTTACTATTTTTATTGGACTAAGCCACAACTTAGCTACACAAACGAAAAAAATACATTATCAGGAACTATGACATTTTTCAAAAAACCCAACAATCAATTTTTTTAAAGGTGGACACATTTTTCTGATAGTTTCGATTATTTTATTTTCACCCCTAAGCCAGGGTAAGAATCATTCAACCATTTTTTAATGACAATGAGGTCAAATAAGATATCGTTTTAAATCCCATGCAATTCCCTGTAAAATCAGTTAATCAGTCCCTGTAAAAATCAGTCTTAAAATTTTTAAATTCAGTTCAATACTTCATTTGGTTAAGATTCTAAATCTGTTTTCTTGTGACATGACTTGCCTAAGTTAAATACAGTAAAACCTCGATAGAACGGACCTCCTTTTAACGTACTTAACGGATATAACGGACGAAAAATCCCTTCAAATGTAAAAAAAATTGAATGCAAAAAGATATAAAAAATCGAATTCTGGAAGAAAAATTAGCAAGCACAGAATCAAAAATTAGGTTTTTTAAGAATGTGTACCTGCAGTGAGAAAATTTCAAGAGAAGAAACTGGAAATACCGCCGGAAGAGGTGAAATGTTAATGTTTATTGATTTTAGACAATTCTACTGCTCTTCACTCTGAAAATATTCTACGTTCAAAAGATGGTAACTTTAGGTTTATTTTTTTGGCCGAAAAATACAACATCGCTTATTCAACTCATGGACTGGAGCATATATAATGCTGAAAGTTTTTAGATGAAGTAATGGTTGTATTGCATGATGATACCGCAGGGGATACAAGAGAGCAGCATAATTTTAGAGAGTTGATTATTAAAAAAACAGCAAACTTCAAAAGCGCAAACAAAACTTGATTCCTTTTTCAAAGCAGGATTACCGACAGTAAGCCCGTTGATATCAAACAGCAACGTTACTTCACGAGTAAGACAAATACAATTTTGTTTGTGCTTTGTCTTTATTTATATCTAAATAGAGTGCACATATTTAAAAAAAAATTGATTTATTTAAACCTATTTTTATATAACGGACTTTCGCTTTTAACGGACACCCCATCCCCCATAATTAGTCCGTTATATCGAGGTTTTACTGTATTATGTTTCTATGGGATTAGAATCAATTGTTAGTAATGAAAATTACATTTTTACCTAAAGAGATTTGACGTTTCAATTTCCACTCCGGAAATCGTTTTCAAAAAGATTAATAAGCAAAATTGTATTAAAAAAGTATATAACCGCCAAGGTGTTGATAAGGTTATGTTTATAATAAAAAAATTGAGATGAATATACCTGGCCATCGTGTAGCCAAAAAAATTGAGATGAATGTACCCCTTGTAAGGCAACTGCCATGCTTTGGCTGAAAAGATTTGAGGGTGGATGTTTTCACCTTCAAAAAACGTGAATAACTTTTTGGCCATTTCTCGGAGAAAAATTACTTTTTCATATTCGAAAAGCTCAATTCGCTCATTCTGCAAAATAAAATTTCATCATTCAAACCTATATGCCTATGAAACTATTTTAAAAACTATTGCTTAAAACAGAGTTTTTCAATCTTTTTGATTTCACGACCCCTTTACAGATTGAAATATCCTGGCGACCCCCCTGTCGGCCCCTGTGTCATAAAAAGCCAAAGAAATAATTTAATTAAAAGACTACATACGTTAGGTAATGCTTTTTTCCTATTTTGGTACATTAATCTGTTATTCATTCGGGCCAAAAATTAAAGAACAACCAACATTTTGCTTTGCAGCTTGACAAATCTACAGATCTTTCCGACTGTGTAGTAGTATTTGTGCGCATTGAAGCAGATGACAGTATCACGGAAGAAATCTTATTTTATAAAGCACTTCCTGTAGACACTTCCTGCAGACACTACTGGCCAGTGTTTGTACGATATGTTTTTAAAAAGCACTTTAAATAATAAAGTACAATATTGATTGGAAAAAATGTATCGCTATTTGTAGCGATGGCGCTAAAACTATGACTGATAAAATAGCGGACTCACTGGAAAATAAAATCGATAATGCCAAACATATCCTGTTTTTACATTCTATTTTCTTCATCGACAGGCTCTAGCTGCTAAGGTAGTACCTTCTGATTTAAATGACGTGCTTATGGAGGTAATAAAAATTGTGAATTCTATCAAAGGTAAAGCTTTGCAAACTCTGCTATTCAGAATCGTTTGTGAAGATATGGACTCGCTTCATCAAAATCTCTTTTATCACACAGAGGTCAGATGGCTATCCAGAGGAAAGGTATTGACAAAGTTCTGGAACATATGGTTTTTCTGACCCCATTGACTCTTGAAATTAGAATTTTTGGCAGATTTTTTAGTCACCTTAACAATTTGAACAAGAACCCTTAAGGACGAGAAGAGGATATTTCAGCAGCTAAAGATGATAAAGTAAAAGCATTTGTGGTCAACCTCCTGCAAAACAAAATGTTTCGAGTCTTTTCTATATGTTTAGAAGATTGATGAAGATAATGCAACACACAAAAGTTTTGCAATATCGGCTCACATTCCTCGACTTGCACTCTGGAGCTGACAATGGGCGTAGATGGATTTTATACCCTTTTTTAGACAAATCAATAGATCCGGATGATGTCACCACAAAAATGAAAGAATGTCTTCTAGATTTAGGTGCTGATGGCATGATTAAAATGAAATTTTATTCGCAATATTTCGATGTATTTTGGATGAAAAGAAACACCAATATCCAAAACTAGCAAAAGGGAAGCTCTTAAATTATTAGTGCAATTCGCCACTTCATACTTGTGTGAACTGACATTTTATTCAATGGTAGTAGTCGAGGCATTGAAGCACAAAAAAGAGGCCTTACTGTCGATTTTAGGCGCAGTAAGAAGGATTTTAATGCAGTTTGGTGCGTTTGATTCGTGAGAATGTCAGGAAATTTTGTGAACTAATGTAATGAATAAGAAATCTAAAATTGCATTTGTGCATAAGAGAAATGCATTTCAAAAATGCATTTCGGTAAATAGTGGAAAAAATTGACTCAATTTTCTAACTCGGGGGTTTTTTGGGTCGCTGACAACGAATATGAGGTCGGCGAGAGTGTGCAAACTACCTGGTGTCTGCAGCGGGTGTAATAAACGTCTTCCTTTGGAGTATTATGGTAATTTGTTAGATAATTGGCCCAAACTTGTAACTCGGGGGTTTTTGGGTCGCTGAAAATGAATATGAGGTCGGCGAGAATGTGCAAACTACCTGGTGCCTGCAGTGGGTGTAATAAACGTCTTTCTCTGGAGTATTGTAGTAATTTATCATATAATTGGCTTAAACTCATTACTCGGGGGTTTTTGGGTTCGCTGAAAATGAATATGAGGTCGGCGAGAGTGTGAAAACTACCTGGTGCCTGCAGCGGGTGTAATAAACGTCTTTATCTGAAGTATTGTGGTAATTTATCATATAATTGGCTTAAACTCATTACTCGGGGGTTTTTTGGGGTCGCTGAAAATGAATATGAGGTCGGCGAGAATGTGCAAACTACCTGGTGCCTTTATCTGAAGTGTTGTGGTAATTTATCATATAATTGGCTTAAACTCATTACTCGGGGGTTTTTTGGGGTCGCTGAAAATGAATATGAGGTCGGCGAGAATGTGCAAACTACCTGGTGCCTTCAGCGGGTGTAATAAACGTTTTCCTCTGGAGTATTGTGGTAATTTATCATATAATTGGCTTAAACTCATTACTCGAAGGTTTTTGGGGTTGCTGAAAATGAATATGAGGTGGGCGAGAGTGTGCAAACTACCTGGTGCCTGCAGCAGGTGTAATAAACGTCTTCCTCTGGACTATTATGGTTATTTGTTAAATAATTGGACCAAACTTGTTACTCAGGGGTCTTTGGGGTCACTGAAAATAAATATCGCAACGACTAAATTCTAATTTCATATCATTTAAAGCAGTTTGAATTAAAGCGCAAGTGGATGATGTGGTTTTGCCTTGAGAGAAAATTACTAGATACAGAATGTACTTAATGGCTATTGCCAAAAATCAAAAGATTGTTATTGGAAAAATTCTTTCATTTGTTGATGCATTCACCCAGCATTTAAAAAGGGTATATTTACAAACACAAAGTTGGCTGAAAGGAGAGGATAGTAACATGAACCCAACCGATTGGGGATGGGAATTACAAAATAATGTATTAATTCTAGTTATAATGACTCGGCCACCTGGTCCTGCAAACATTTTAAATTTAATATTCTGTAGCTGTAAGTCAGACTGCGGCAACTCATGCAACTTTTTCTTTCAATTGGCGACCTCCCGGGTAACGAGTCACGACCCGCGCACATATTGACAATCACTGGCTTAAAAGATTAAAACCAAAAATAGACGAAAGAAACCTTATACCACTTCATCAGTTTGATTTCAGTGAAAGCCATTCGACTTTGGCTCAAATACATAGGTATATGAACCTAGCTTACACAAAGAGCACTGGAAGGAAAGAAAGCTTGTTCAGCCGCCTTTCTGGGTGCTACTCAAGCTTTCGATACAGCATGGCATAAGGGCCTAAACTAAAAAGAGTACCACCAAAGCAATACTCCCAATTATTGGAATCTTAGCTTTTAAACAGATTGCTCAGGGTCAAGCAGGAAACGGCCTATTCTGGGCTGAAAGAAATCAAAACAAGGATACCGCAAGGCGAAAAGTAGTGTACGGGGAGGACCGCTATTCTACCTATCAGTTGGAGAAAACCATGAAGAAGCTGCAAGAGAATTGCAGCAGGTCTGAGTGAATAAAATCAATCATTGGACAAAAAACATCTAATGGTAAAAAACGAGTTCATGCCAATTTTGCCTATAAAAGAGAGCGATATCAGCATATTAGAATAGATCACATTCAGGTCACTGTTGCAGATGTTACAATTATATGTTAATAATTTATGTAACAGATACATGTGAATAAAAGAGTTCGTTGGAAAGTTCACATTAAAAACAAGAGAAGACAACTCAACGTAAAATTTCGAAAGATGAACAGTATGGACATAAGGCACACAGCTCTGGGGATGCGCCAGTAAAAAAACAATGAAGTAATACAGAGGTTTCAGAATAGGGTATGTACTAAGGAGCAGCATTTATGCTTCATGGCACGAAAAAAAAAACAGTTGCATCCACGTAAATCTGAAGATGGAGACATTAGAACAAATAATAATTGTCAAATCTAAACATATTCAATATGTGAATATTGAGCCTTGTGGACCCATGGAATCATTACTGCATGAAATTACAGTTCTTAAAATGACAACTGCAACAATTTACGTTAGAATAGGACTGCTCATTGATCGTCTTGAACAGATTATAGTACCTACAAAACACCGTCAACTTGTTGGTATGATAATAAAAAAAATATTCCTGTTCTCATCACGAGCGCTTAAGGCGCGTTTTTATAACGCGCGGTTACAACTACATACATTTTACTTGAGACCGTTCACATTCTAATACGCATTTTAATTACCTTAAACGCACGTTGGCATGTGCACGGTCTCAAGTAAAATGTACATAATATGTAGTTGTAATCACGCGTTATCCAAACGCGCGCTAAGCGCCTGTCATGTGAACGGGCTCAAAAGCTGGCATGCTTTTCCAAATTTATAAAAGATGTCCTACGATATCCTCGTCCTGCAAAGTAAGATATTTTTTTTTATTCATAGCTGGTTTGTTGACATAGATCTTCAATTTTATAAATAGACCAGGGTACATCTGTAAAAGTATTAGTACATTTAGATGTTGAGAGGTGACTCATATTTTTTTGCAAACATTGCTTGAAAATAACTCATATAATAATATTTGAGTTATCCTCCCACTTAAAAAGGTCCGGAACATTGTTTAAATAATCAAAATGTCAAAAAATTAAGGAAAAATTCGATTTGTTTCTTGGTTTTTTGATTATAACTTTAAAAGTATTCATTTTCGAGAAAAGTTGTACCCATATAAAAGTTGCGTAATTAAATTTCCTGCAATATAGGAATAACTAAAAAAATACGTAAAAAACAAGTATTCGCATTTTACGTTTTTCAACCATTTATGCTACACTTAGGACCACTATATTTCACTCAGAAAACTTTATGATATGATAAAACAATACTGTAAATTTCATTAAGATCGGTTTAATAGATTGTGCAAAATAAATTTTGCAATCCGCTTTCGCAAAATAAAAATCATTTTTCCAAAATGTTGTTGCACTAAAAATAAAGCAGATAGCAAGTTAAATTTTTTTTACATATAAAAGAATACTGTACTTTTCATTTTCAATTTGTAAAACTAAAATCGGTTAACTAACACGGCGTCAGAAATATTTTTAAATAAACATTAATTTTTGGTGCTACGCGCAGGACAGCGGATACGTTCGCTCTGATTGGGCATTCCAATGACATTTGATAATGATTGATAAATTATAATTTATTGTACATTTCGAAATAAATAAATAAAATTGTTTATTGCAAAATAAAAACACATTTACTCTGTCCTTTAAAATAACACTTTTTTTAGCAAAAACTTTCTTTGTTCATATATTTTAACTTAAAAAAAGTGAAGAAAAAAAAAAGTGTTAGAAAATAAAAGTGTATTATTTTTAAACGTATGCAATTGTTTAAACAATTTTTCACAAGCAATAACCAAATTGGTTTGATTTTTGCGGAATTAAAATATGAACATACTTACAACAAAATATAGAGTAAGAAAATAATATATTAGATAAAGATTGGAAGAAATTTTGGTGGAAATCAACTTGTGTGAATCGAACACCGCTGTCCTGCGCGTAGCACCAAAAATTAATGTTTATTTAAAAAAATTCCTGACGCCGTGGTAGATAACCGATTTTAATTTTGCAAATTGCAAATGAAATGTACAGTATTCTTCTATTGCTATCTGCTTTAGTGAATACTTTTAAAGTTATAATCAAAAAACGAAGAAAAAAATCGAATTTTTCCTTCATTTTTTGACATTTTGATTATTTAAACAATGTTCTGGACCTTTTTGAGTGGGAGGATAACTTAATTATTATTATGTGGATTAATTCCAAGCAATTTCTGCAAAAAAATTAGAGTTACCTCTCAACGTCCATCTCAAAACAGATCCGCCCTGAACTAAAAGTGTAGGTAGTATAAATTACCAAGAGGGTACTTTTTTCTTTTTTACTTTATTTCTCAGTACCACGATTTAGGTAATTTTAAATCGCGTAAGTAATATATTCATTGTTGGTACTACAGGTGTAAGGATAAATTATACTTCATTAGAATACACTGATATGAAAACAGCTATAATAGCTTCTCAAAATTTTACGTAAATGTATCACGAGTCACGAACTAGTGAGATTAATAATTAATCAGTTAAGTAACTTGCATTTCGACTAGGACTAGGTTATGCATTGAAGATAAGCTAGAGGTAATCATTTTGAAGTATTTGTTTTTCTATAATTTGGTACTTATCCTTAAGTTGATAGCTTTGAATACAAAAGTCAAGGTTTATTTTGATGTTTCTAGTCACGTATTCTCATAATTATGTGTGAAAACGCATAAAATAGTGGTCAATATTTAATTATTAATTAGATATAATTACTAATTAAATTATTGCGAATTTTTCCTATGTAATACAAATAGTCCAGAAAGCCACTGCACATCCGCTAGGAAAAATATTCAGATTCGGATTTTTTGCACAATCTTACTCAAAAAGGACTCCTTTTAACAAATTTGCGTGGGAAATACAAAGTGTTGCCAGGACCAAAAGGTAGTCAAAAATTTTTTAAACGTTTTTTTTTGTTTTTTTCCTAAAATAATTTTTTTTGCATGGAAAAAAGTTTTTTTAGGTTTTTTGGATCATTCCAAACAGAAAAGGTCTGTAGTGACTTTTCTCGCCCAAGAGGGGGTGAAAAGCACCCCCGGGGCAAAAGCACATATCGGCACGATATCACTTTTTTGCTTTGACTTGTTAGCTATGTTTATGCCAAATTTCATGTCAATCTAAGCGGTTCTTTAAAATTTAGAGGTTTTGCCATATTTTACCGTTAAAGAACGTACTATGTAAGTTCAGCTGAGAATTGCACAGTATAGAAGTTTCATAAATGTTCCTCTTGCAATTTCTATAAGAGTTTTAATTTTTTTTATCAGGATGTAGTGTCTCATTTATGAAATACCCTAGATATTTAAAACGGTTAATTTTTGTAGCCGGCTCAGTATTGACAATTACGGCCCAATTGAGCCAACATCTTGTTACTAACCACCATGGCTTTGTATTAGTACATTCTTTCACGGTTTTTGCTGCAAATTTTAAACGCTTGGATTGACATGAAATTTGGCATACGCATAGCTAACATTTCAAATAAAAAAGTGATATGGTGCCGATGTGTGCTTTTGCCCTGGGGGTGAGGGGGGGTGTCAATCCAAGCGGTTCTTTAAAATTTAGAGGTTTTGCAATATTTTACCTTTAAAGAACATACTATATAGCGTATCGTTTTGACATGACGTATTGTTAAGTCCAAATAATTGAATTAATAGCCAAAGACGCTTGGCTCCTGTATGCTTACTTAAGTAAGAGCCCTGTTTAAGAATGGAGGGATCAAGAGATATTTTGGAGTGGGTTTCATTTTGTCTGAGAAAGTAAACAGATCAGTTGTAGATTTTTAACCAATATTAGTTTGAATATGAAGACCAAGACCGGGAGCGCAATACCAAGACCAAGACCAAAACCAGGTGTACTGGTGCAAGACCAAGACTATGGTGGTTCCTGTTTATCTGAACCATCTCAGATAGTTAAGGGGTGGTTACCCCCTACTATAGGGGTTGATGAAATAACACTACTCACAGTATATTCATTTATTTATAAGTTGAAGTAACTACGGTAAAGAGTTGGTGGCTAAATATTTATCCGCTGTGATGCCTACTATAGGGGTTGATGAAATAACACTACTCACAGTATATTCATTTATTTATAAGTTGAAGTAACTACGGTAAAGAGTTGGTGGCTAAATATTTATCCGCTGTGATGTTTACCCGCTGGGATCTCAAATACCAATGATTAATCTTTACGCAATGAATTTAGAACTCAGAATGTGGAATCCCCTGTTTAATGTTTTGGTATATATAAAAAGTGAAAGTGTTTGTATTATAGTTGCTGAATCGGCTTGATTATAAATAAAGAATAATATTTGCTATTACAGCTGACCTTGCATTATCGATAACTGATACACTTGTATAGTAATATGGGTCAATCATGTTTATGATAAACAACGCGTATTCGTTTACCAAGGACATTTAAATATTAAAAGAATTAGTCTTGCACTTAATAAGATGGTTACTAAGAGATGCTGTGAATCCCAATACAAGACCAAGACTGTCTATGTCTCGTCTTGGTCTTGCATTTGGGCAACACTACTTAGGTGGTTATTCCATTATTTTTCCTATTTAGTATCCATTCGTTTAAACACTGTACGTTGCATTTTATTCTAATGTCTTCACTCTTCTTTAGATCTCTCAGCGTCTTTCCTAGGATTCTTCTCAGTACTCTCATATCTGCTGTTTCCACTAGTCTTTGTGTTGTGGCTGTATTGGGTCTTGCTTCTGATGCATATTATGTCATTATTGGTCTTATACTGGCTTTATAAATTCCTGACTTCATATCAGTGGCGACGCGTGACTTTTTCTAAAGTGTTACCAAAACCAGATGTAAAAAATCTTATTTAAAAAAATATTTTGAACCTCCCAAATATAAGTTTTTGTTTTCAATCCTGTGGGATAAAATTAAACAAATCACTATTCCCAAATTATATGTATGTAATTATGTATATGTAACAGGTGTAACAATAAATAATAAACAAACTAAACATATTATTGTACCATAAAATTAACAAAAAAAAAATGAACAAGTAGGAAAAAGAACAGATTTTGAAAACTATTGTTTATATTTTAATTCTTCCATTTTCAATAATATCATTTTGTTCTTTAAAATAATATATAAAAAAAATATACAAGTAGAATGACTTTTCAAGTAATTGATCAATTACGCAATACGTAACACTCTTCCATGTTTAAATGCACGCACACTGTAATCTGTAATAGGTACTAACTAAACCAACGTTACCAATCTTCAAAATGGTTACAATACTAATATGCACAGCGTGCCCGCGCGCCGTCTCTAGACCCGTCGCTCTTTCAAAATTTTCGGAGCTAGTCCCGAGCGATAGCGAGGTTTCTCCTGCGTTACCGTTACCAGTGCCAGTATTGGTAACAGCATATAATAACGTGCCATGTATTCACATATCTCGCCAATATTTTCTTGCGTCTAGTTGGCTATTTACTGAATTAGGTACAGTAGAGCGTCGATTATCAGAACTAATTGGGGGACATGGGTGTTCGGAAAACCGATTTGTTCGGATAATCGAACTATATTGAGAGTGTCATACATATTTATCCACAAGTGAATAAAAACCATATTTATATAACTGTATATTTGTTTATACCTTGATAATGACAAATAGCAATTAAACAAAAAAGTGCAGTCTTTGCAACAACATATTTTTGGATACACAATTGAAGAAAATTGAAATTATTTTAAGCGTTAATTACTAATGCTTGCTCGAGTGCGGGGCGCGGGGGTCGGGAGTTCGGATAACCGGTCGTTCGGTTGATCGACGTTCGGATAATCGACGCTCTGCTGTACTATTAACAAGTATTTCTGTTTGTACAAAATATAAATGGAATTATTTCGTAGTAGTCATAAAATATTTATTTGCAAGATTTGTAACTGTTACCAATGGTAACAATGGCTACATGGACGCTTCGTCACTGCTTCATATCAGTGTTAAATGTCAGTTTCGCTATACGAGTATACTGTTATTAAGGCATCTTTCCAGTCTATTTACTATTTGCTTTTTGTACTTGATTTCTGACTTCTTTTTCCAGGTCTCCATAGCTGGACAGTGTAATTCCAAGGTATTTTATTTCCATTATTTGTTCAATAGTAATACCATCAATTTCTATTTTACATCTGATTGGTTTTGTACTGATTAATATATTTTTTAAATGTATAAACATTTTCAACTTCTTTGCAACACGAAAATGCAGCAGCTGCATAATACTCTGGTTAAATCGGAGAGTGCAGGAAGAGTCTATACCGGTTTCGGAGGTTTTTACCTCCTCATCAGTAGTCCCATATCCTCTTCTCTCCGATTTCTCCAGGTACCACACTTTGGGCCTTTCCGAATTGCAAAGAACGAAATGTCACGGATGCACTAGAGCCATCTACCGAAGAACAAAATAAGTTATCAATCGAAGTAGCACAGAAAACGACAATAAATATCGTTCCCCTACCATCAGATTGACAACAGGTGGAATACTTTCTTTGGTTACAACCTCCCGAGATTTTCAAAAATTATAAATCATACAGGATGCCGAGGAAATTAAGATGAGAGAATTTTAAATAATTCACAACCCATCTGCTCAGCGTGGTAAAAGTTTCAACAAGAACGATTCCTTAGTACTCAACAAAAGAGTAATTTAATTAAAATGTATAAACATTTTCAATTTTTTGCAACACGAAAATGCAGCAGGTGCATAATACTCTGGTTAAATCGGAGAGTGCAGGAAGAGTCTATACCGGTTTCTGAGGTTTTTTCCTCCTCATCAGTAGTCCCATATCCGCTTCTCTATTTAATATTTTTTTAGTTTTCTGAGATGAAATTGTCATATTGAATTTTGTTGCTCTTATGTTTAATCTGTGGACTAATCTTTGAAGACTATCTTCAGCTTGGGCTATCAATATTGCGTCGTCTGCATAAATGACTATTTTTACTTCTTTGTTTTCCATTCTGTATCCTCTTCCTTTGTTGACTCTTTTGGTGATTTCATCCATGATTAAATTGAAGATCATGGGGCGTAATGAGTCCAGAATTCAATTCTGTTGTCAATGCTACCCTAATAGCACAAGGACGTCCAATGGACGTCCATTGGACGTCCTTCACGGACTTTAGGGACGTCCTTTGGACGTCCGTTTTCGTCCGAGGAACGTCCTTTATACGTCCTATTTTGGTCCAAATGTCGCGCTACCGAACGTCCATTGGACGTCCATCTAAGGTCCGAGGGGACGTATATTGGAACTTAATCGGACGCAAATTGGACCTTAATCGGACGTCCTAGGGGACGTAAATTGGACCTTAATCGGACGTAAATTGGACCTTAATCGGACATAAATTGGACCTTAATCGGACGTCCTAGGGGACGTAAATTGGACCTTAATCGGACGTAAATTGGACCTTAATCGGACGTAAATTGGACCTTAATCGGACATAAATTGGACCTTAATAGGACGTAAATTTGACCTTAATCGGACGTAAATTGGACCTTAATCGGACGTAAATTGGACCTTAATCGGACGTAAATTGGACTTTAATCGGACGTAAATGGGACCTTAAGCGGACGTAAATTGTACCTTAATCGGACGTAAATTGGATCTTAATCGGACGTCCTAGGGGACGTGAATTGGACCTTAATCGGACGTCCTAGGGGACGTGAATTGGACCTTAACAGGACGTCCAATTTTGGTCCAAAGGCCAAGTTGTTAAACGTCCAATGGAGGTCCACCTAACGTCGGAGGGGACGTTCGGTGGACGTCATTTGGGCATTCATAGGATGTCCCAGTTTGGTCCAATGTCTTGCTGCTGAACATCCATCTAACGTCCTGGAAGGTCATTCGGTGGACGTCTAGCGACGATATTTAGACCTGTGGAGAATGTATTGTGGGAAATAAAAAATATATTTTTTAAGGAACTTATATTTCATCTTATATCAAATTACAATTATTGGATATTACAGTATTTACATTAAATTACAATACACTTCTCCAAGAAATTAACGCACCACCTTAAATATGGGGTATATTTGATGTCTCGTATTTCCTAAACCTGTTGTCCCATCTAAGTGATGTTTTTATAATATTATAGCCTAGGCTATAGGTTACCTCCTTAAGCTTGTCATGCTGTAATATATGTATATTATATCATATCGCTCTCTATAGTAATGTGATATAATATATATTACAGTATAGCTCCCTGTGCATGACAAGCATAAGGAGGTAACATATTCTAGGGCCTAGGCTAGAATATTATAAAAAAAATCACTTAGATGCAACAACAGGTTTAGGAAATTCGAGACATCAAAAATGCCCAATTTTTAAGGTGGTGCGTAATCGGCTGTATATACAGGGTGTAACAAAAATACACGTCATAAATTAAATCACATATTCTGGGACCAAAAATAGTTTGAATGAACCTAACTTACCTTAGTACAAATATGCACATAAAAAAAGTTACAGCCCTTTGAAATTACAAAATGAAAATCGATTTTTTCGATTATATCGAAAACTATTAGCGATTTTTTATTGAAAATGGACATGTGGCAGTATTTATGGCAGGAATATCTTAAAGAAAAATTATGGTGAAATTTGTGCACCCCATAAAAATTTTATGGGGGTTTTGATCCCTTAGATCCTCCCAAACTTTTGTGTATGTTCCAATTCAATTTTATTATTGTGGTACCATTAGTTAAATTCAATATTTTTGTTTCTTAGTATTTTTCAGATAAGGCAGTTTTTATCGAGTTGCGACTTCTTTTTTAATATGTCCACGTAAAAATTTTATGGGGGTTTTGTTCCTTTAAACCCCCCAAATGTTGTATGTTCCAATTAAACTATTACTGAGGTACCATTAGTTAAACAGAGTGTTTTCAAAACTTTTTTGCCTCTTTGTATTTTTTCGATAAGGCACGTTTTATCGAGTCTGGCTTCTTTTTTAATATGGTTCAAAATATACCTAAAAATGTAAAGCATAAATAAGTTTGCATATTATTACCAAGTCTCCATAATCGTACTTAACCATATACAAATATGTGGTGGATTTGACAAATATTCACAATATTTCGATAAAAATTGACTTTTCGAAAAAGCAATAAGAGGCAAAAAAGTTTTTAAAACGTTGTTTAAATGGTAGGTACTACAATAATAATTAAATTGAAACGTGCACAAAAGCACATTGTTTTCGATACATTGGAAAAAATCACTTTTCATTTTGTAACTTCAAATGAGTGATAAAGGCACAGAGACTTAGATCACGAGGTCACATTGAAAGGATGCCAAAAACGAGGACTCCGAAAAGGGTACTAAACTACACTATAGCTTCAAGAAAGAGAAGAGGAAGACCGGAAAATAGATGGAAGCAAGAGGTCGAAAAAGATTTGGAAAGAATGGTGTTACAGGGTCAGAAAAGAAAAATGAATAAGAGGAAGGAATGGAGAAAAATCACATATCAAGCCAGAGAAGATCTCAGTACATAAAGAAACGTGAAAATGAAGAAAAAACAAACTTTTCAAGCCATGGGCCTCTAAGGCCCTTGGTGCTATTAATATATAACTTCAAAGGGCTGTAACTTTTCTTTTGTGCACATTTGTACTAAGGTAAGTTAGGTCCAATCAAACTATTTTTGGTCCCAGGATATGTGATTAAATTTATGACCTGTATTTTTGTTACACCCTGTATATAGTCACTGATGTGACATACCTCCGATTTGTTTTTTCATGAGTTTTGTAAGAGAGACTAAAAACTTTTTTATGGTTACCTCCTGTTTTCATATATTTTTTGACATGTTTTGTAGTAAATTCAACTATCTATTTACTACAAGACATGTCAAAATTTACATGTGAAAGCAGGAGATGATCCTAAAAATGGTTTTTCGTCTCCTACAAAATTCATGAAAAATCAGATAGGAGAATTTGTACATTACAATTCTCTGATGTTTGGGAAAAAGGGCTTAAGTCAGAAATGCACATCGATAATGTTTTGATGATTTCTGGACCAGAAAAATCGGCTCTTTTTATTGGTACATACAGTTTACGTCTACAACAGTTTTTTGCTGGTCCAGAAATCATCAAAACATTAGCAATGTGCAATTCTGACTTACGCCCTTTTTGCCAAACATAAAAAAAGCAATCTGGTCATAACTGACCAATGAGCAATTTTAATTTAACCTAAATTACTAATGTTTCTTAAAATGAAGAGCTTACCCGATAGCGTCTCTTATCTAATCTAACAAGATCGTGCACTATTCTAACATACACAGCCACATCACGCACTATGCTCTGCTTTTCACTATCACCTATCACTCAAACTAGTTCAAAAGGCTTTGTCCTCTTCAATCTTCTAGTTTGCCCAGTAGTATCGAGGAGGATTTCCTCAATATTCTTGTACTTATTTAAGTTGTTTGTCGGGATTCCTGCTATCTTCTTGATGATTATATCCAGGTTCCATTCCTAGGTATTAATATTTGTTTATAAAGTAATAACTTATTATGCATGGACAATGTTGTTTCTTCCAATTAGCCAATACACTTTTTATATCTTTATTTTGGTTATATCTGGTTTTTTGTAGACCACTTTCAGCTGATTCTAAAAAAAATTAAAATGAACGGTAATTTTTCTATTCTTTACAATTAAAAATCAAAATATTTACAGGTAATACATGCATAAATGATTCGTTTCATAAAGAAAATTGAAAACGGATTTTATAATACTTACATAATTGTTTAACAGATCCAGCCATAGCCAAAACTAGCATACTAAACAGTACAGTTGAGTACAGCAAAAAAAGCCACTAATTTCCATTTTTCACCCCCTTATCGATGCATTTTTTTCCAATCAAAATTTTTACTAAATTTTTAGGTTATCTTATGATGAAAATGAAATAATTGATGACTTGATGACCAATGACCACGCGACGCTACATAGATACTCGCGCGGCAAATTTGAAAATGAACGCAAATTGAATAGTAAATGGCCTCTCTTTAGAGTATGGAAAATTTTACCCCTCCAGGAGGACATTGTACTCTTTTCATAGAATATCTTGTGGTAACTTTCCAGCCATAATTTAATCAGATGTTCACGGAATAGAACTTTGATAGTAGAATTCCTGGAATGTTTTGTTGTTAGGGGAAACTTTTATTTTATTTATTCTTGAATATTTCCTGTTGTTAAACATTGTAACCAATAATTTACAAATAAGATTTTCATTACATTACATGAAATCAAAACATGTTTTGGATATTAAACTATATAGTTTTATAATTGTAATAATTTAATATACAATTTTGAATTAAGATTTAATCTTTCGATCTAATCGATTTAAACTACAGTAAAACTTGTGTTACCGGCCCCCTGCCAACACCGGCCACCTGTACTAACGGCCAGTTTAAAAATTCCCCACACTAATTACAGTAAAACCTGTCAGTAACGGCCGCTAAAAATGAAAAAGCTATTGGCCGATATAGAAAGGTGACCGGTATTGCCAGTTTTTGTAGTCTAGATATAATTGGTTTGGGGAATTTTTAAACTGGCCGTTAGTACAGGTGGCCAGTAACACAGGTTGTACTGTATATCTAGGCTACAAAAACTGGCAATAACGACCACTTTTCTATATCGGCCAATAGTTCTTTCATTTTAGTGGCCGTTAGTGACAGGTTTGACTGTATTTCATTAACGTAAAGTTAACGCAAGTTAATATTTTATTGAATTATTTTGCTATTTGATCTCGTAATTGGTATAATGTGTCCAATATAAGCGTTCATAAAACGTCCGTATTTCGTCCAGTATGGACGTCCAAAGTCGGACGTCCAAAGGACGTCCATATTTATTCCGTCCGAAGGACGTCCATATTTATTCCTTCCGAAGGACGTCCAACATGGGACGTCCGTTTATAGTCCATGGACGTTAGGACCAAAAATGGACCTATTTTGGACGTCCAAATGACGTCGTGTGCTATTAGGGAATTGTCCGTATTTCGTCCAGTATATATACGTCCATATTTGTCCCATCCGAAGGACGTCCAACGTCGGACGTCCATTTTTATTCCGTCCGAAGAATGTCCAACGTCGGACGTCCAAAGGACGTCCATATTTATTCCTTCCGAAGGACGTCCAACGTCGGACGTCCATATTTATTCCTTCCGAAGGACGTCCAACGTCGGACGTCCAAAGGACGTCCATTTTTATTCCGTCCGAAGGACGTCCAACGTCGGACGTCCAAAGGACGTCCATATTTATTCCTTCCGAAGGACGTCCAACGTCGGACGTCCAAAGGACGTCCATTTTTATTCCGTCCGAAGGACGTCCAACGTCGGACGTCCAAAGGACGTCCATATTTATTCCTTCCGAAGGACGTCCAACATGGGACGTCCAAAGGACGTCCATTTATAGTCCATGGACGTTAGGACCAAAAATGGACCTATTTTGGACGTCCATTGGACGTCGTGTGCTATTAGGGTACTCTTAACCTTTGCTCGTTCTCTAACTACTTCGTTTTTTATGTGGTCTAATCGAGAGATTCTGCACGATCTTCGTAGAAAGTTCATTTCTACTGCTTTCAGTTTGTCTCTGTTTCTTTGTGTTATCTGCCAACATTCTGCGCCATATGTTGTAATTGGTTCTACTATACTGTGATAGAGATTTATTTTTGTTGTCATTCTGATGTTTTTTGACCATAATATAGAATTTAATTTTTGGATAGCTGTTCGTCCTTGAATTATTCTTTTATGGATATCCTTTTCTGTGATACCATCTTCGGCAATGACAGTTCCTAAATATTTATATTCTTTACAGCTTTTTATACTACCGTCTTCAACTGGAATATTTTCTGGTTTTCCTCCAACTACAAGATGTTCCGTTTTATTTATGTTTATTTTTAACCCCCATTTACTATTTAGTGTATTCTTCGATTAGCTTTCTAGTCATGAATGTTATGTCTTCTGCATCATTTGCTACTACTACTTGGTCATCTGCAGATAGCAAAGTATTTTGCTATTATTTTTACAAATTATTTTGTTTTATAATTTTGTTAACTATAGTCCATTCTTTCACGGTTTTTGCTCTAAATTTTAAAGAACCGCTTGGATTAACATGAAATTTGGCATACGCATACCTTAAATGTCAAAGAAAAAAAGTGATATTGTGCTGATGTGTGCTTTTGCCCTGGGGGTGACTTTCACCCAATCTTGGGGGTGAAAAAATATATGTCCAAAATAAGTCCAGAAATAGGTAAACTGACTAATTTTAAGTAACTTTTGCTCTACAGAGCTTTTTCGCCAAGCCAACACTTTTTGAGTTATTTGCTTGCGAGTGAATATGTTCATTTTTCAACAAAATAACCACATTTTTAGACGGTTTTTCGCCAATAACTCAAAAAGTAAGTATTTTGTCGAAAAAAAGTTCTCAGCAAAAATATAGCCTATAAAAAAGTAAAAAAAATAGTGTACGCGTTAGGTCTCTGGATCTCGCAGAACCAGAGTTATAGCCAATGAAAAATAGATTCATATTCACCAAATTTCAAATAGAATATTTCGACGTGAAATATCCAAAAAATTAAGCACTTTTTGGGGAAAATCCATTATAACTTTTTTAAAGTGTTTAAAAAAAGCTTTAGTTTCGTTTTTACAAAAAGTTTCTAGCATTAAATTTAAACAAGTTACGCTCAAGATAAAGTTGGTCCCTTTTGTTATTGCAAAAAAAAAATCGGGAAGACCACCCCCTAATTAGCAACTTAAATGAAATTAATCGTTACCGCTCCATAAATTATTTTACTTATGTTGTGTTTATATGATCTGTAAGTTTCATCGATTCAAAGTGTTTATTTTTGAAAAAATTTGGTTTCAAAGTAAAATTTTTAAAAATTTAAATTTTGAAAAATATGCTTTTTTTCAAAATAACTTAAAAATTGTTAGAGATACCAAAAATCTCGAAAAACAAAAAAAGTCAGATTTGCTTTTCTGAATATCATGTATTTTTTTGTTTTTCTGTTAGCCAAAAATTGATTAAGATTTGGTGTTTCTAAATTTGCATACAGTCGTGATCAGTGACTCGTTCAACCACTTTTAACTACAGCCCTTTCAATAATAAGGACTTTGAACCGATGAAACTTACAGATCATATAAACAATATATACACAAGTCAAGAAACTTGTGAAGTCGTAACGATTAAGTTCATTTAAGACACTAATTAGGGGGTGATTTTCTCGATTTTTTTACCAAAACCAAAAGGGACTAACTTTATTTTGAGCGTAACTGTTTAATTTTGATGCTAGAAATTTTTTTTATAAAAAAAATGAAGCTTTTTTAAACGCTTTAAATAAGTTGTAATTAGTTTTCCCCGAAATGTGCTTTATTTTTGGTTATTTCACGTTAAAGTATTCCATTTGGAATTTGACGAATATGAACCTATTTTTCATTAGCTATAATTCTGCTTCTACTAGGTGTAGAGACGTGATATATATTTTTAAAATTTTTTTGCAGGCTATATTTTTGCTATGAATATTTTTTCGACAATGTACTGACTATTTGAGTTATTTGCGAAAAACCGTCTAAAAGCGTGGTTATTTTGTTGAAAAAATGAACATATTCCCTGCCAAATAACTCGAAAAGTATTGACTTAGTGAAAAAACTCTACAGAATAAAAGTTACTAAGAATTAGCCAGTTTATCCATTTCCTGACTTTTTTTGGACGAACATTTTTTCATCCCCAAGAGGGGGTGAAAACCACCCCCAGGGCAAAAGCACACATCGGCACAATATCACTTTTTTTATTTGACTTGTTAGCTATGTGTATGCCAAATTTTATGTCAATCCAAGCGGTTCTTTAAAATTTAGAGGTTTTGCAATATTTTACCGTTAAAGAACGGACTATTAATATTGTTCATTTTTTGTCATTGCTGCTCCACAGTATTCAGTAATCCGTTTGGTATTTCGTTGTTGTATTATTTCATTATGTTGTATTTTTCCTCCTTTCTTTTCTTTCTTTCTTTTACTCAAATGGCAGTAATATTTTTATTGTTTTAGGTACCACTAAATGAAGAAGATGGTAAAGTTCTAAAAGCTGCAGTACGTGCGCATGAAGCTGTAGACCGAAATAGAAGGTAAGCCTCTTTTAAGTCCACTGCTGAACATCAGCCTTCCTATATTTACATCTAAAATTTGTGATCAGTACTTGCCCATCATTCATCTTTCTTGTCACATTCTAACTAAATTTCTGAATAATAATCTTAGTATATGATAATATGTGATTGTGTGATATTATAAGTGATAAAATCTAAAACCAAAAAAGTAGGTATTTGATAATATTATTAACTTTTATTTTCAGAGCACACCTCAACGATTTGGAAAATATACCGTTCTTCATCATCATTAGTTTCTTGTATCTATTAACAGATCCTTCAGTGGGTTCAACTAAACTGATTATAAGAATATACGTATTGTCAAGAATTCTATATACGTTTACATATACGATTTTGAAGTCTGCTATAAGAATTCCCATGTTTCAATTAGGCATACTTATAAATGGATATTTAACGATAAAAGTTATATATCATTTTAGTTAATATCTACTTTTAGTAAAAAATACTCAGCTACTTTTTCTATTATTTAATCCTCCAGTACTGAGCTTTAAGTGTTTTTTAATTATTCTATTTAGACCAGGGCGGATCTGTTTTGAGGTGGATGTGATAGGTGGCATTCGGATTTTTGCAGATAAAGTTAGGTGACAACTTCAATAATTATAATTGACTTACGCTCCTTCTCAAATATGCCCGGAACATTAATAAAAAAATTTAAATATTTAAAAATTTCGAAAAATATCGATTTTTTTCTACTTTCATTGCTTATAACTTTAAAACGATTCATTTTGGAACAAAGTCGTACGGAAAGAAAATAAAGATAATTGAATTTTGTATAATATACGACTGGTTGACTGGTTTAAAATGTCTTAAATTATTACCCTTTCAGCAAAATAGCAATAAATAGAAAATAAGGGGCAAAAAGACTGTTTTTACTCAATGTTTTTCAACCACTTTGGTTTCACCTAGAACCTTCATAATTCGCTTAGAAAATTCTTACAACATACTTAAACCTTCCACCAAATTTCATTAAAATCGACCTAATAGATTTTGCATAATAATTTTGCAATCTAAATTTTCTTTTTAAAAAGTTCAAATTTTTTAAAAACTTTCTGAATAAAAAGTATACCATTTAGAAGTTTGCTAATTTTTTACATACAAAGAGGTTCTTTACCTATCTAATATACTTTACAGAATAAAAATCGGATTATTTAAGCGGCCTCAGCACTCTTTTAAAGTTATAAACAATGTTTTGGCTTATAAACAAATACAGTGAGGACGTTTGAGTTGGAATAAATTTATTTTCTTGAGAATGGGCGACTCTGGGGATAAATCCCGAAACAGATCGATTTTTATTTTTAAATTATAATTTTTTGGCATAAATATCATACTAGTGACGTCATCCATCTGGGTGTGATGACGTAATCTAATATTGGATTTAATTTAATTCAAAAAATGTTTTTTAATTCAAACCCTGTATAAATAATTATGTTAATGTTTATATTAATGAATATAAAATTGAATAGCCTTCTGATTGAGCTATCACACGGTACCTATTCTCATTTAAAAAAAAATCATCGATTACGTCATCGCGCCCAGATGGATGACGTCACTAGTATGATATATATACCAAAAAATTAGAATTTAAAAATAAAAATCGACCTGTTTCGGAATTTATCTCCAGAGACGCCTATTCTCGAGAAAATGAATTTATGCCAACTCAAACGTCCTCACTGTATTTGTTTATAGGCCAAAAAATTGTTTATAACTTTAAAACAGTGCTGAGGCCGCTTTAATAATTCGATTTTAATTTTGTAAAGTGTATTAGATAGGTAGAGAACCTCTTTATATGTAAAAAAATTAGCAAACTTCTAAATGGTCTACTTTTTTTTCAGAAAGTTTTTAAAAAAATTGAACTTTTTTAAAAAAATTTTGATTGCAAAATTATTCTGATAAAACTATCAGGTCTGTTTTAATGAAATTTGGTGAATGATTTAAATATGTTGTAAGAATTTTCTAAGCGAAATACGAAAGTTCTTAGTGCCACCAAAGTGGTTGAAAAACATTGAATAAAAACAGGCTTATTTTGCCCTCTTATTTTGTATTTATTGTTATTTTGCAGAAAGAGTAACAATTTAGGACATTTTTAACTAGTCATTTATCATATAAAATTCAATTATCTTTAGTTTATTTCCCTACGACTCCCTACGAATCCCTACGACTTCAATTATCTTTAGTTTATTTCCCTACGACTTTGTTCCAAAATGAATCGTTTTAAAGTTATAAGCAAAGAAAACAGAAAAAAATCGATGTTTTTCGAAATTTTTAAATATTTTAATTTTTTATTAATGTTCCGGGCATATTTGAGAAGGAGCATAAGTCAATTATTATTGTTGAAGTTGTCACCTAACTTTATTTGCAAAAATCCGAATGCCACCTCGCACATCCAAAAATAGACGTTTTTTCACAGATCCGCCCTTCTAATTCCACACCCTCCATCAACCTTTTGCGTAGTCTTGCTTTTCATGTTTTCCAAAATGCTATCCTATTTAGCATCACGTTTGTCATTTTATTGTTTTCTATTCGTTCCTGTTGTACCAATCATCTAATTCCCTGTGTTTTATGTATATTGTTATTTTAGATCGAGGAAACTTTAGAATTAGTAGAGAAAAGAAGAGTTATGCTACAACATACCTCAAAAACAGGAAACAACACTTAAGAACTCACCCAGCTAACCTATTGGCAGAACCAATAATTTTACTAGCAAAAGTAGAGAGGGCCAACTAAGAACCAAAAACCCCAGGATCAATGGCATACCAGCGGTGACTCAAGCGAAAGGCCACAAGGGCAATAATTTACGGCGCCGTAAGAGCGGCAGTAAGCGCCGTAAAAAGCATGGCCAGACAGGGATGTCAATTACGGCGTGTCGCGAGATAAAAATACAGGTTTTTGGTCGTTGTTGTGGCTAGATGAGCTACAAGTTTCGTTCGGTACACTGCATACTATTAGGTATCTTGGTGTTTATTTTTTATTTCGTGCACTACGCGACGGCTAATAAAATGAATTCGTCCCTTCGTTTGTGACACGACGCCAAAGATGGACCCGTTCGATGTTGCTGCGCGATGTTTTACAGCTCAGTCTGGCCATCTACTATTCTAATAAAAAAAGCAATGGGCGAGAATGGCGTGGATGTAATACTGAATATGTGTAACATATGCACCACGTGTGAATGGCCACCAATCCATAAAAAGGAATCACTAACAGTATACAGTATGCTTAAGAGAGAAATGAGACAAGCAGACGTAATATCGCCAAAGCTTTTCAACCTAGCTCTAGAACACGTTTGCGTCTTCAAAACTGCAAATTGGTCAACCTATGACCTATGGCATTCACGGCCAGGATTTGGAAATTTTAGTTGGACACTTAAGAACCGCAAATACCCCAATACTTGAGGAGCAAAGTGTTTAACCAGTGCATCCTTCCTATCATGACATATGGATGTCAAACCTGGGCCCTAAACAAGGCAAATATGAATAAACTAGCCACAACAGAAAGAGCAACATTTTACCACTAGGCCCGTGAGACCCCTGCCTCTTGCCCGCATTTTAATGGGGCCCGAAAAGATCACTAAAAGAATATTTCTATTGAAAAAACAAAATAAATATTCAAAATTATTTCATTTTACGAACAGGATTTGATAAATGATAACAAATAATGTTAGTTATATTCATAAACCATAAACCGTTCTTATCATAAAACTGTAATAAGAGTAGGTAGATTGCCTTGTCGGTATCAATAACAATAAGCAAAATTTAGACACCACTCAGAAGGATTAACAAGAGGTAGGATTAGCAAAAGGTATCGGCACGTATTCTCATAATATTTATTCGAAATGCACTTTTTAATTTAATATTGAATTTGATGGTTAAATGCCGTTTTCTGTAAGGTATTGCATTATACAGTCGTTTTATTAAATCTCTTTTCACAGTTATTTTTCTTAACAAGTAATCGTTTCGTTATTATCATGAGTTGCAAATATTTAAGTGGCAGTGAAAAACGACAAAAGCAAAAATTAAGAGAACAGGCACAAAAAACATGCAATATTATATCATATTTTACACCCCACAACAGTGCGCAACAAGGAAGTTCGTCCTCCCATCCTGTTCTTCTTCTTCTTCTTCTTCTATGGCACTACAGCCCAAATTGAGCCTTTATCCTCCTTTATTTTTTGCTTCACCCTGATCTGTCGCTGCTCTTCTCTTCTACATACACGGACTCCTAAAAATGCTTGTGCATCGCTGCTTACTGTATTTTACCAGCGTTTTCTTGGCTTTCCAACCGGTCTCTTTCCCTGCATTCTAACGTTCAGCGCTTTTTTTGTAGCCTATCCTCTCCCATTCTTATCACATGTCCGGCCCATTGCAATCTTTGTATTCTAATGAAGTCTGACAGGGGTGTTTCCTTATTAAGTTGATAAAGCTCGTTGTTGTATCGAATTCTGAAGATTCCGTTTTCCCTCACAGGTCCTAGTATTCTCCTTAGTACTTTCCTTTCGAATGTATCGAGTTTGTTTTTGGATGTTTCTTTCAGGACCCATGTTTCACTTCCATAGCATGCTATTGATCGAATTAAGGTTTTATAGATTCTCATCTTTGTATTTCGGTGGACACTTTTTGACAGAAATATATGGAAGAGGGCAATATAAGCTCTGTCTGCCTGCATTATTCCCTTCCGTATTTCCCCTTCTCTTCTTCTGATCCGTCGGTATATATTTCTACTCCCAGGTATGTACACTTTCCAACCGTTTCAATGTCATCTTCATGTATAATGTTTTGTGGGACTATATTTCTTCTCGTCTGTATCATTATTTTTGTTTTTTCTGTGTTAATTTCCAGACCTAGTCATTTCGTTTACGTTTTTAACTCTGCGTATGTTTCCTGTGCTCCTGTTGATGTTCTACTCAAAATATTAATATCATTGGCATAAGCGGCCAGTTGCGAACGGTTCTGTTGGTCAGTAGGTTTCCTCGTCCAGTTTGCATTTGCTTAACAACGGCATACTCCAGTGACAGGTTAAACAATGTTGGGGGACACCCTGTTTCAATCCCTGTGAGATTTTGAAAAAGTCTGTCCGGTGGTTTTGTACTCGTACACATGCCTGAGCAGTGGCGGATCTAGACTTTTGCCTTGGGAGGGGAAATTTACCTTAGGGGGGGCGGAACTTCCAATGAAACACCAACCAAAAGATATAAAAAAGATAAACGCAAACAACATAAAAGACATAAATAATAACTTATATGCATTCATTTTCCCTTCTAGCATGTTTTTTGGGTTGACCGTGTCTTTCTGTGGTTTAAGTTTGATGTCAGGTAATATATTTTTATGCTTCAACAATTTTTTCTTTAATTTTGGACCTTGTTAGGGGGGAAATTTCCTCTTTCTAAGGGATGGGACCCTTAGATCCGCCACTGTGCCTGAGTTTCATCCTTTGTGGCTTTAATGAGTCTAATTAGCTTATGTGGTATGCCAATTCAGCCAATATATAATATAGTCTGTTCCTTTTGACTGAGTCGTATGCCTGCTTTAAGTCTATAAACACGTTGTGAACATCAATGTCGTGGTAGCATGATTTGCTCAAGACCTGCTGGACTGTAAAAATTTAATCCATTGTCGGTCTTCCCCATCTGAAGCCCGTCTGATACTCTCGAATAATATGTTCTGCTGGTGGTTGGAGCCGCTGATTTATAATATACTTACGTGAGGACTTTATAGTATATATGCTGTACATAGTAGAGAAATTCCACGGTAGTTGTTGCACTTTAAACAGTTAAACAATGTTTAATTGTTTAAATATAAATTTTATTTATTTTTAATAAAAATTTGAATTTCTGGTGCAACTATATTTCTATTAAATAATTAATACATTTAAAAAAGTTATTATTATTACTATTAAATTTTTGTTAGGGGCCCGAAAATTAGGTAGTGCCTCGGGCCTGATTTGAAGTAAAATAGGCTCTGAAGAGCAATGGAAAGATGTCAGATAAAAAGAGGAACGCCTGATTAAGATCAAAAACAAAAGTCGACGAGCTAACAACAAAAGTTACCAAACTTAAATGGAGCTTCGCAGCCCACACTACTACAACGTTGGAACGCGACAATACAACATTGGAGACCTTACGAAAGTAAACGACCAAGAGGAAGACTACAAATAAGATGGGTTGATGATATTTAAAGAATAGCCGAAACAAACTGGAAAATTTTTGTTCAGGATAGAGACCGATGAAAGCATTTGGGAGAGGCATATGTCCAAACATGGACGATAGAAGGCTAAGAAGAAGAAATAGTATGCAGCAATTACAGACCCATTGCCCGTATTCCTCATGCCTTTATTGCCTGAGATAGTGCGAAGAACGTGCGGATTCGTACCAGGAAGAAGAACGCGTGAACACCAGACAGATAATAGAAACATACAAACATACACATATCAATACTGCTTTCTTTCCCTAGTAGGGCAGTCAATGAGGGTATTTGGCTCCGAATTCCATCCTACTACATCGATTTACTTGATATTTTCACAGTAAGTAGGGAATAGCTTAATAAACAAAGTCTACCCTATGCCGATGTGAGTTTCTATCTTGGAGGTGGTTCCCACCACTTCTCGGGAGCGGAAATTTTTTTGGTTAAAATAGCCACAGAAGTCGCTAGAGAACCGAATTCTAAACAAAAACTATTCTATAATTTTTTTTTGAAAACTCAATACTTTTTGAGTTATGCATGGTTGAAAATTGGCCATTTTCATTGAAAAATGACACCTTTGCGGAAAGTTTTTTGCGAATACCTTAAAAACTATGCATCTAACGAAAACAACAAACAACTATATAAAATATTTTTGTAGATTATAAAAAAATAAAGAGATTCGTTCCTTCAAGAATCTTCTAGTTATAATACAAACAGAGATATGGTAGGTGAGAAGAGTTTGTTTTCTTGGTGCATGCTCAAATCGGTGTATTGAAATTAAAATAACCGAGAAACGGTAGATTTTAGGTGTAAAATGATACTATTACCTTTTGTAGTGCTTGAAAAAACCTCTAAAATAAGCAATATTAAATGTCGATTACAGTCAAACTAATGCTGGCCACTCACTTACGGATATCGAAGAGGATATGGCATGCAAGCCAGGACTGAAGGCCGTTATCGAAAACCGACACACACTAGAATCAGTTCGTTATCTGACGACCTTTTTCTTCAGGTAAAGATCTGTAGGGAATCGCAACTCTTGCCACACACAGTGCCGTTATCGACGAGAAAGAGCATGTCTGTACGAAAAAAAGCATGTGCGTTAATAATTGTGCTAGAAAGCCAAAAGAAAAAGAAAAGAGCGTACTGGGTTAAAGACTGGCTTATAAAAAGAAACAGGTTATCTCACATGGCACTTATGGCAGAATTAGGTAAAGCTTTCCTATACGGAAGATTATAAAAATTATTTAAAAATGGATGAAACATGTTTTAAAAAGCTATTAAAACTAGTGACACCTTTAATAAAGAAAAAACACTAGAATGAGAAGTGCCATTAGTGCCGAAGAGAGAATAACTGCAACATTAAGGTTTTTAGCTACCGGTCACAGTTTTGAAGACATGAAATACACAACTCTTATTTCACCTCAAGCATTAGGGGTTATAATCCCGGAAACATTAATTGTTGATACGCTTTCTCTCTTAAATCCCAATTCGCGTAACATTTATCTTTAACCTTCCATAGGCAAGGATGTGATTGATAAATATATCAATAAATTGACGTAAAAACTTAGAATTATTTGCGTTATTGTTTTCCATTTTCTCTTTAAAAAATCCGATCTCCCGATCGATGTCAGTTAAGTTAACGAACTGCAGTCCAGATGTCACACACTTGCAGTTTTGTGAAGCGATCGCGCCAACGACTGAATGACAACTGCATGTGGGTGGTAATTTTGACCTTCGGTTAAGGGCCTGTCAGGCGCCAGGCCTCTTCGTTATCCGATAGTGAGTGGCCAGCTTAAGTGAGATATGCTGCAAAAAAATTGATGACTAATGTATTTTAAGAGAATAACGTGTGATCCAAAATTATTGTCACCATAGATGGCTCTGAACGACAGAGATAGCTATACCAGAGAACAATAACCACAGAGAAATGACACGACCGTACTCAAAACGTGTACCGTTTTTGAAGACGCATGCGCGAACCTGGTTGCTTTAAGTGTTCCCAACACATGCTAATTCCAGCTAATTCTGCCACTCTGGTTGTTTTACGATAGTCCGTAGGCGTGTATGGTAAATACTTGATTTAACAAGTTTGAGCATTTATATAATAATTATAATAGTTAAAATGTCTGGTTACTCGTGTGTGGTTCACGGATGTTCCTCTGCGACAGGAAGAGAAATAAGTTAATTTAGATTTCCTAAGAATAATAACAGGTAATTGTTATTGCTTTGTAATTTTTACATATTAGTTATTAGGTATCTAATAGTCTTAATTTGACTTGATTAAATATTATTGATAATAAATCATGAAGAAAGTGATGCATTTCCTTATATACATTACCCCTACGTAATGCATAAAAAAACTAAACTTCGCTCTGCCAACCAAAGGATACCTATTTCAAAATAAAAATAATAAATTTGGTGTCAGTGCATGTATTTTTCATAACAGACGCAAGTCTCCGAAGGGCCAACCAGGTCAAAACAGATGTTGTCCGGGTGTCATCGCATTCCAAGATATCCTATTTTTACGAAATAAAAAAATATAAAGAGTTCTATACACGACAATTTCTGATTTACACGACGCAAACAAAATCAAAATACTATTCAAACTAAAAATTGTTGGAGACATAATTGGGGCGATAATTGGGAAAATCTTGCCAATGATTCTTAAAACCTCGATCAATATAAAATATTTACTACGATCAAATGCCTTTTAGAAGTCAATAAAAATAAAAAAAAAACAGTAGATGGGGGTATAACAGTATGCCAACGAAAATATGTAATCCACTATTCTGTTGGCAGCTATTTTGGATTTTCTATAATGAACTCTTTTCTACTAATCAAGCCCCTTCATTTGATATCCATATTGAGGTAGTTGTGAAATTAAATATCTAACCCACCATTTTTTGACGGCCATTTTGGATTTTCTATAATGAACTCTTTATTAGTAGTCAAGCCCTTTCATTTGATACCCATATTGAAGTAGTTGTGAAATTAAATAATATGTAACCCACCATTTTTTGGCGGCCATTTTGGATTTTCTATAATGAACTCTTTATTAATAGTCAAACCCTTTCATTTGATACCCATGTTGAAGTAGTTGTGAAAAAATATGTAATCCGCCATTTTATACCGGTGGACATCCTGGATTTACAATGATACTGAATGTATAGTGTATGTAATGTTACAAATCGGTGTAATTGTAACGATTCATATAATACTTTTTTGATTATTTTTTGGATTGTTACATATTTATATTTATAGAAATATACTCTTACAGTACTTCTTGGGTATTTATTCGTTTGCTCCGATATTCGACTTTAAAGGAAAACTGTACTTTTGATAGGTTTCCAAGACAAGAACAATATTGACATTCGATTTCAACATAAAGTTTCTTGTTATCGATAACGAACATTTGTCACCCAAAGAGAATTGGAACCTTTAGAGTTTGTGACATTTTTGTAGCCGTTACAATGGCTGTGTTATCTTTCGATAACCTATATTAAAAAAAAATAATTTATTAGGAAATACCTCGACGAACAAATTATATCTTGTATCAGCCCAAGCCAAAAACAATCAGTGAAAGCCATACCTACCGTAATAAATAGGTATATTTTATTATTGGTCTTTCAATGCCAAAATCAGGATAAACAAAAAGGTATTTTTATTTATGGTTCCAATCAATATGATTTTCATCATTACTTTGCATTGTGCGATATATTTGCAACCTTTTGTAAATCAAAAATAATTCCATTATTATAAAGAATGCCAACAAAAGCCGGCCCTGTACGCAACTTTTTTCTCGGTGCAATATTCTATATTAATTTATTGAAAGTCAACATAAGTGCTTAATTTTATTTACGAATTTATATTGTGTGATATGCCCACTGACTATTACTTCGATGGTCGGTCTGGTTGCTTTAAGTGTCGTTGGCGGCTTAGCCACCAAAGATCAAAGGCGTGTCGTTTCTCTGTGGTTATTGTTCTCTGGCTATACAGTGCATGTCCATTATTAATTCAGATATACTTTCCAGTTTACGTCAACTTTGACAGATACTTGTCAGTGTACGTACGTAAACTTAAATAACACTATAATTGAACATAAAAAGTAGCAGAGGAAACAAAATTTTAACTTTATACGAATTAAAAGGTCTTGAGATTGGGTATCTTTTCAACGTGTTTTCAATCTTTATTCTTTGTTTGGAAAACTGATCATAACAACACTGAATATAGCCGCAGTTGGCCGTGACGTCACACTCCGGCGGTCTTTCAGATTAAAACAAGACATACGTAATTTTTTGCACGGACAGCTTTAATCCCAATAATTGTGGATCGCTCGTTATGAGAAGTATATTTAACCTCACATCCAACAGAATTTAAATGCACCGTTTTCTTTCTACAATACTTTTTATTATAGTGTTATTTCCATGTTCAAAAAGTTGGACGGGTTTAAAATGAATGACTTTTGCAAAAAATAAGATCAAATTATAGAGCGCATTTTTAAATTTTCTTAAAAACCTTTTTTTTCTCCATGTAACTCGAAAATGATGAGATACGAAAAATAGATACTTACTATACAAAAATGTAGGGTTTTTAGACAAAAATTTTGTTTTTATTTTACATTACTGTATCTTTTATTATTTTCAAGTTACCTGGAGAAAAAGGAAGATTTTTAAGAAAATTTAAAAGTGCGCTCTATAATTTGATCTTATTTTTTTTTTCAAAAACCATTCTTTTTAAACCCGTCCAACTTTTTGAACATAGAAATAACACTATAATAAAATGTATTGTAGAAGGAAAACGATGCATTTAAGTTCTGGTGGATAGAAGTTAAATATACTTTTCATTTTTTCTTAAAATACATTAGTCATCAACTTTTTTTGCAACCTATCTCGCTTAGTTTGAATGTAATCGACCTTTAATATTGCTCATTTTAAAGGTCTTTTCGAGTACTACAAAAGGTATTGGTAGCATTATACACCTAAAATCGACCGTTTCTCTGTTATTTCAAGTTAAATACACCAATTTGAGCATGCACCAAAAAAACAAACTCTTTTTAACTACCATATCTCTTTTTGTATTATAGCTAGAAGATTCATGATGGAACTAGCCTCTTTATTTTTTTATAAGCTACAAAAATGTTTTATACACCTTTTTCAGTTAGATGAATAGTTTTTAAGGTATTCGCAAAAAACCAGTTCGAAAAGGTGTTTTGTTTCAATGAAAATAGGCAATTTTCAACCACGAATAATTCAAAAAGTATTGAGTTTTCAAAAAAAATTACAGAACAGTTTTTGCTTAGAATTAGGTTCTCTAGCCACTTCCATGGTTATTTTAACCAAAAAATTTTCCACGCACCAGATGGGATGTGAACCACCCCCAAGATAAAAGCGCACATGGGCATAGCGTAGACTTTGAATAAGGAGATAAGTAGAGGCTATTCCCAAAATTTGCAGTAGGATAGAATTTGAAGGTAATATCCTATTCTTGCTCCCATTGACTGGCGTACTGTACTAGATTAAACAAAGGATTTCGATTCAGTAAAATGGGTTCTGAACAATAATCTTTTATGTTATTATATTAAGGCAGTTTTACATTATGCTATTTTCATGCTAGGTAAGAGCCATGCAAGACAGATCATGCAACTGCGCATGCCCACGCGCTATTTCCATGCAATTCCTGTGCTAGACAAAAAATTAAAATATGTTCTATTTTTCATGCTATTTTGATGCAAGTTGTCAAAGTTCATGTTGCCAATATAACAAAATTTACAGTTTAGAATAAAACATAACCTTATTGTGTAAAAATTTAAATGTTATTTATTGGAAGTAATAATAATTTGAGATTTATACTTGAATACATTTAATGTTGGAGTGAAATTTCCCAGTGAAATATCTAAAGTTATCTATAGACCAGGGCGCATCTGTAAAAATATTAGTGCATTTGGACGTTGAGAGGTGACTCAAATTTTTTTGCAGAAATTGCTTGAAAATAACTCAAGTAATAATATTTGAGTTATCCTCCCTCTCAAAAAGGTCCGGAACATTGTTTAAATAATCAAAATGTCAAAAAATGATGGAAAAATTCGATTTTTTTCTTCGTTTTTTGATTATAACTTTAAAAGTATTCATTTCCGAGAAAAGTTGTACTGACATAAAAGTTGCGTAATTAAATTTCCTACAACATAGAAATAGTTAAAAATTTAAAAAATAGTCACCCTTGTTGCAAAATAGTAATAATTGCGAAAAAACCATACAAAAACAAGTATTCGCATTTTACGTTTTTGAACCATTTATGCTACACTTAGGACCTTCATATTCCACCCAGAAAAACTTTATGATACAGTAAAACAATAATGTAAATTTCATTAAGATTGGTTCAATAGATTTTGCAAAATAAATTTTGAAATCCAGCTTTCGCAAAAAAAATTCATTTTTTCAAAATGTTACAGGACTGAAAGTAAAGCAGATAGAAACTTGAATTTTTTTTATAGAAGTGTACGGTACCTTTCATTTGCAACTTTCAAAATTAAAATCGATTAACTACCACGGCGTGAGGAATTTTTTTAAATAAACATTAATTATTGGTGCTACGCGCAGGACAGCGGATGTTTGCTCTGATTGGGCATTCCAATGACCTTTGATAATGATTGATACATTTTAATTTTTATTACATTTCGATATAAATAAATAAATTTGTTTATTGCAAAATAAAAACACATACTCTATCCTTTGAAATAACACTTTTTTAGCAAAAACTTTCTTTGTTCATATATTTTAACTTAGAAAATAAAAGTTTATTATTTTTAAACATATGCAATTGTTTAAACAATATTTTACAAACAATAATAAAATTAGTTTGATTTTTGTGGAATTAAAATATTAAAATACAACAAAATATAGAGTAAGAAAATAACATATTAGATAAAGATTGGAAGAAATTTTTGTGGAAATCAACTTGGGTGTGAATCGAACACCGCTGTCTTGCGCGTAGCACCAAAAATGAATGTTTATTTAAAAAATTTCCTGACACCGTGGTTATTAATCCATTTTAATTTTGCAAATTGCAAATAAAAGGTACAGTACACTTCTATAAGCAAAAAAAATTCAACTTGCTCTCTGCTTTATTTTCAGGCCTGCAACATTTTAAAAAAATGAATTTTCTTTGCGAAAGCTGGATTGCAAAATTTATTTTGCAAAATCTGTTAAACCAATTTTAATGAAATTTACAGTGTTGTTTTACTATATCATAAAGTTTTTCTGGGTATAATATAAAGGTCCTAAGTGTAGGATAAATGGTTGAAAAACGTAAAATGCGAGTACTTGTTTTTGTATGGTTTTTTTCGCAATTATTGCTATTTTGCAACAAGGGTGACTATTTTTTAAACTTTTAACCAATTCTATATTGTAGAAAATTTAATTACGCAACTTTTATATCAGTGCAACTTTTCTCAGAAATGAATAGTTTTAAAGTTATAATCAAAAGACCAATAAAAAAATCGAATTTTTCCTTCATATTTTGACATTTTGATTATTTAAACAATGTTCCGGGCAATTTTGAGTGGGAGGATAACTCAAATATTATTATTTGAGTCATTTTCTAGCAATTTCTGCAAAAAAATTTGAGTCACCTCTCAACGTCCATCTCAAAACAGATGCGCCCTAGACTACTAATGTTTTGGTATATTTCTTTTGTTGGCAACAATGAAAGTGGTATCAAAAATTGCACAGAAATAGCTCTGATGTAAAAAGGGCAGGCTAGGCAAGAAATATGCCATGCAAGACGGACTTGCATAGCATGAGACTTGCATAATAGCCTTGATGTAAAGCTGCTTTTACAAGTGATGAGAACTAAAATTAAAAACCTGTTTGATATGTAATATCTTTTGTTTTTAGAGCACATCTCAACGATTTGGAAAATATACCGTTCTTCATCATCATTAGTTTCTTGTATCTACTAACAGATCCTTCAGTGGGTTCCACCAAATTGATCATAAGAATATACGTATTGTCAAGAATTCTGTATACGTTTGCTTATACAGTTTTGAAATCTGTAATAAGGGTTCCGATATTTGAAGTAGGCATGTTTATAAATGGATATTTAACGATAAAAGTTATATCTCATTTTAGTTAATAAATATTTTTAGTAAAAAATCTCAACTACTTTTTCTTAAATAAGCGTCCAGTGCTGAGTTTTTAGCGATTTTTGAAGAGAAGCTTTTATAGTGATGTTGTATTAAGTTTTTTCTATATTAAAACGAAAAATCGTGACGACCGACAGCGACACGTAAAATATATGGAATAATCAATTTACTCAACAAGGGGAGTCTGTTACATAAATGTAAACATTTTATTTGTAATAATTATAAAAGCAATATATTTCTATGTCCAGAAACTCTACCGACAAACGAATACAGGAGATTGCTCAGATAATTTTAAGACAATTTAACCCAATTCACCTAGTCCGAAAACGCTTCCTAAGGGAGCTAGAGCTATTTGAAGATGGCGTCTGGTAATTAGTTTTTCTTAAATTCCTCCGGAACGCTTCTATTTAGAAAAACAAAAATTAATATGCGTATTTATCTTCCAGAGATAAATCGATTCCATCCATTGCAAATTTCTAGTACCGGTCATAGGCGTCTGTTTTGGGTAGGGCAACGGTTACTTTATCACATAACCTTTTTGTCTTTTTCTAAGCATTTTTGACTCTGAATTGTTAAATTGTGAGGTATTCTTGTACTTAAAGGTACTTTGTTTTAAGTCGTTAGGATACACCATTTTCTAGAAAAATCGATTTAAAATTTTTCGGTTTTTAAATTTCAAAAAAAGGTTTAAAAAAAACTATTTAGAAAAACGAAAACTTGTACGTTTAATTATATTCCAGAGATGAATTGATTTCATTAATTGCAAATTTCTAGTATCGGTCATATGCGTCGGTTTTGGGTAGGTCAACGGTTATTTTATCGTATATCTTTAATAAATAATATTAATAAATTTTTAGGTATTCTAGTAAACTAGTAGTAAAAGTTACTCTTGCTTTAAGTTGGTAAAATACACCGTTTTTTTATTTTTTTTTTATTTTTTTTTTCAAATTCAAGAGACGAAAAATTTTCAAATCGATTTTTCTAGAAAACGGTGTGTCCTACCGACTTAAATCAAGAGTACCTTTTAGTACTAGCATATCTCACAATTTAATAATCCAAAGTGAAAAATGCTTAAAATTTAAAGACAAAAAAGTTATGCGTTTAATTAACCTTTACCCTACCCAAAACGGACGCCTATGACCGGTACTATGAATTCGCAATGGATGGAATCGATTTATCCCCGGAATATAAATATGCGTACCACCTTTTGTTTTTCTAGAACAACTAGAAGGTTCTTAAGGTATTTAAGAAAAACTAATTACAAGACGTCATTTTCAAAGAGCTCTAGCTCCCTTAGGAAGCATTTTCGGACTAAGTGAATTTGATTAAGTTGTCTTAAAATTACCTGAGGAATTTTCTGTCTTCGTTTGTCGGTAGAGTTTCTGGACACCCTGTATAAGCCAATTACAATATACAAGGTGTATCATTAAGAATGTCCAATCTCTGTGTTTTAGATTTTAGACCTCAAAATATTAAAATTTAACCCAAATCACTTACATAAAATATGGCTCCTTAATGAGTTACAGCCGTTACAGGGTGTTTTATTTAAAAATTTAAAAAATATTTTTACCCAGTACTGTAAAACTATTTGACATATCCTTATCATACTTGGCACAAAGTGCGACTACTATTATACACCCTACTAAATTATGATACATATAAACGTTTCTAGCTACTACCAGAGGCGTACGGCAGGGGATAGTGAATGGTTGACCCGTCCCAAATTCTATGCCAGTGGGGAATTACTATTTTAGTGCCATTTTTCGAATTTCCAATACTTTCTACGTAAATAATATACCCTTCTTTGGTAACGATAAAGTCATTAGTTTTCGAGATATGTATTTGCAAATAAAAATGAAACGACACGGTTATTTTGATTAATGTATTGTGTCTTCATTTTTAATTTCAAATATCTCGAAAACTAATTATTTTATCGTTACGTTATGACGAGTATATTATTTACATAAAAAGTATTGAAAAATCTAAAAATTACACTAAAATAGCAATTCCCCCAGTGGCGTAGAATTTGAGGGGGATCAACCATTCACTATCCCCTGTCGTACGCCTCTGGTAGTAGCTAGAAACGTTTATTTATCTTAATTTAGTAGGGAGTACAGTACCTACACTTTGTGCCAAGTATGATAAAGATAGGCTAAATAGTTTTAAAGTACCTACTGGGTAAAAATAGTTTTTAAATTTTAATCATATGAATTATATCATAAATAATTAATCTAAATAACTGTACCATTTCATATTTAACTTCAAATATCTCGAAAACTATAATATACTCTGAAGAGTATATTATTTACGTAGAAAGTATTGGAGAATCTTAAAATGGCTCTAAAATAGTAATTCCCCCAGTTGCGTAGAATTTGAGAAGGGTCAACCATTCACTATCCCCTGTCGTACGCCTCTGGTAGTAGCTAGAAACGTTTATTTATCATAATTTAGTAGGTTGTATAGTAGTCGCACTTTCTGCCAAGTATGATAATGATACGTCAAATAGTTTTGAAGCACTTACTGGGTAAAAATAGTTTCTAAATGTTTAAATAAAACACCCTGTAACTCAGTAAGGAGCCACATTTTATTTAAGTGATTTGGGTTAAATCTTAATATTTTGAGGTCTAGAATCTACAACTCAGAGATTGGACAATCTTAATGACACACCCTGTATAATATAAATCCGTAGTATAGAAAACCGTATATATGCCAATTACAATATATGGGGCAGAAAACTGGGTACTGAATAACAGGCAAAGAAAAAGGTTACAAGCTACAGAAAAATGAAATACTTAAGAAAAGTGGTGGGAGCAAGAAGATTAAACAAAAGAAGAAACAAAGATATAAGATATGAACTACAGGTAAAATCACTCAACAAAAAAGTTGAAGAAGAGAAGGTGAAATGGGTTGGACACATGATAAGAATGAGTGGTGACAGACAAGTGAAAATGGCATGGGAGGCCAAAGCAGTGGGTAAAAGTATGAGGGGCAGACCAAGCAAAAGCTGGAACACTAGTGTAAACGAAATACTTAAGAAAAGAGGGACATCGTAGCAAGAAGCAAAAGTTTTAGCAGCAGGTCGTAGGAAGAAGTTGCGTAAATTTGCAGAGAGTGGCATATAAAAGAAGAAACCTCGACACCTATGGGTAAAAGAGACAATGGATTATGTATGTATGTATATTTTTACTCACCTTTTTAATGGTAGTTGTTAATAAATTCCTGTCGAATATTCAGAGTGTTGTAGGTCGCAGGCCCTCTGCTCGTAATAAGCAAAATTATCTTTTTGGAATTTTAAGAAGTCTAAAAGTGAATTTAGAAGCTGAATTGCAATTTGAAGTTCAATATCTTCTCTCTGCAATGATTTACTGAGCGTTGATGCGTTCTAAAATTGTTACCCAAAACTCATTCATTATGAATGTTTATTTGTTTGACATTTCTTTCAACAAATACTTAGCCTCATGAGCTGTTTTAGCTTGCTGATTAGTGTCTTCAGCAAGAGTATGAAGAGCAGATTTGAAAGCGTTTTAACCTTTAGGCAAAGGTCTTACGGCATGTGCTGCTTGTTCTTATAAGGACTAGATCGTGGCGAATGAGATCGCTTAGTTGAGTTTCATTTAAGCATTTGATCATAACCATAACCCAACGGTGGGTAGAGGATGAAAAAAAAGTTGGACACAGACTGAACAAACCCAAAACACGATATTCTATTTAAGGGAAAATACGTCAGCCAATCTCTTTTAATTTTTGTTCCACTGATTTGTTTTCGAAAAACCATAGATTGTATAAAAATCTTGTAATACCTTCAAAATTTCTTTTTGACGCTGAAACAATTCCATCAAGGTTTTTACATTCTGAAGACCTTTCCCAATCCAAAATGTCCTTACTTATTTAGTTACTGTATTCAGTAATCCTAGGCCGTTTTCCGAATTTAGGACCCAATTTATCTTTAACTTCAATTTTAACTTAGATTCGGTTTCTGGTTCTTTAACTTCTTGAACTGGAATAGAACTATCGTTACATGTTTTTTCATCTTCTTCAGTTAGGGAAGCTATGTTTCCCTCAGTTTTTTCTATTCCATCACGTGCATTTTCATTGGTTGCTGCTTCACTAGCTATGGATTTCCGTGTGAAACTGAGTTTAAATAAGTTTTGCTTCTGGTTTGGATTTTGATTAAGGATCTTTTCTTTCTCCTCATTTTTCTTGTGTTTTTTTTGCTTCCGTCTCGATTCTTGTTTCCACCTGTAGTACTGGTCCTTCTACCAAAAGGCATTCATTAGCGATGTATTCGCACAGCATACACTTTCTATGTGAACAAAAGTATGCATTGTAATGTAGCTTTATACGTCCACCATAACTTTTATGGTATTGTGCGATATTTGAATCTTTCAACATTTTTTCGTTTTGGTTCCCGCGAGGCCCCTAGGCAACTGATTACTTTGCCTAATGGTTAATCCGGCACTGTCCATCCAGTAGAACGTCCAACACCAATAATCTTGAGTTTTGGTACATACAATAGAATTATAAAACTTCACAGAATGTACGTGAAAAATGTCCTATTGTACTTTGTATATTGCTAAAAGATATTTACTAGGTACCTACCTAAAAAGTTGGAAAACAAAAATATTTTAGTAGGTAGGTATATTATTCAAACTAGATAGGACTGGTAGAAACCGGTGCCGCCCAAAATCCCGACAGCCAAAATCACGACAGCCAAAATCCCGACGGCCAAAACACCGACACGCCAGAATCCCGACAGGCCAGAATACCGACAGGCAACAATCCTCGCATAAGTAAAAATTCCGACCACTACATTTTGTTTAGTAACAAAAATTAAAAAACAGATGGCCATAAATAAAAAACAAGCAATAAATGTAATTATATGTTAAAAAGAAACTTATCAAACCTGTCGGGATTCTGGCCTGTCGGGATTTTGGGCTGTCGGTATTCTGGCGTGTCTGGATTTTGGCTGTCGGGATTTTGGGGTAGACCCGGTAGAAACATATTGTTTGGATTATATTATTGTCAGTTGGGTAGAGGTAAAAATTTGGTAACTTCTTTATATTTTAACAATTTTATAGTTTTCTTTTTGGGGCATGTGAGGCCCCCTTTGAGGCCGAGGCCCCTAGGCAACTGCCTACTTTGACTATTGGTTAATCCGGCACTGGTTTTGTTGAATAATCCACTTTGCAATAATTATGTGATCTAAGTATTTGATTATTCGGGATTTTGTATCCCGAATAAAGTACGTGCCTCCTAGTGGCGGGATACGGGCAACAATACATTGGCTTATATGGCAGTCCTTACAGTAGGGATCCTGGCCTATACAGAAAAATGCAGGCGGGTGTGGGGTAATACTGCACTTTGGTTGCATTGGTGGTGTATTGGCTAAACGTGCAGGGCAGGGTATGGTGCTGATAGAAAAGGCATTCAGGCATCAAATATCCAAATAAAATCTTTTCAGGCCATAAAAATGAAAAGACCTTCTCTAATGATATAAAAAAAAACACTTATACTGAAATGATGGCAACATATACTGAAGTAAAATATACCGGAAGTAAAATGAGCCTCCGTTCGGATCTCCGGGTGAGGACTATCTCAGGGGGAACACCATTGCAGGTTAGAAAAATCAGGATAAGGTCGTGGAGTCTTGCTAGTCTTACCGGTAAGAGTCTGGAATTAGTGGATGCGCTCAAACGAAGGAGAGTTCAAATTGCTTGCATTCAAGAAACTAGGTGGAAAGGTCAAAGGGCGAAAGAACTAGGTGAAGGTTACAAATTGTGGTATGCAGGGAGTAGTAACACTAGAAATGGAGTTGGTATAATTGCTGATAGTGAAATGAAAGATAGCGTAGTGGAAGTTGTAAGAACGAGTAATAGAATGATGTCAGTGAAATTTGTAATTGATAAAAAGCTATTGAATGTTGTGTGTGTGTATGCTCCTTAAACAGGTCTGGGTGATAATGAAAGAAGAACTTTCTATGACCAATTAGGAGACGTCCTGAGTGATATTCCGTCAGAGGAAAAAGTTATAATAGGAGGTGATTTCAATGCACATGTGCACCAAGCCAAGGCAGGATACGAAGTAATACATGGGGGATTAGGCTTTGGAACTAGAAATGAAGCTGGAGATGATATGCTTGAATTAACAACAGCATTAGCATTGGATATGGCGATTGTTAACACATTCTTTAATAAGAGAGAAACTCAACTTATTACCTACAAAAGTGGACAACATCAATCCCAAATAGACTACTTAATGGTAAGGAAAGAAGATATACGTGAATGCAAGGACTGCAAGGTATAAGTTAGTGAGACAGTAAGCCAACAACATAAGCTGCTTGATCTGGACATCGAAGAAAAAACGAAACTAAACAAAAATATCGGAGAGGACCACAAAAAATCAAGTGGTGGCTGCTAAAAGATGAGAAAGAAGGTTTATTCAGGAGAAGAATAGTAGAAAAAATATGTTGGAACATGAAAGGAAGCCCTGTTCGCGAAATAAACATCGGATCGAAAAACTGAAAAATACGTGTTCAATCATTTTCAAAAATCTATCCAATGACACCAAACACTAACCCCCACTACACCCCTGGCGGTGGGGTGGGGGGTAACTTTAAAATCTCAAATGAAAACCCCTAGTTTTTCTTGCAGATTTGTAGTGGTTACGTAAAAGTAAGTAACTTTTATTCAAGACATTTTTTCGAACTGTGGATAGATGGCGCTACAATTGGGAAAAACGATTTATTCTAATACCATAGGTAAATTATAGAAACGGTCTAATATCTCGAGAAATACACTTCCAAATGAGAAACCAAAAAAAAGGTTTTTAATACTTTTTGAAAACCTATCGAATAACACTAAACATGACCCTCCAACCCACCCCCTAGAGGTGGGGTGGGGGGTAACTTTAAAATCTTAAATAGCAACCTCCACTTTTTATTACAGATTCGGATTCGTCATGAAAAATTAAGCAACATTTATTCGAAACATTTTTTAGAATTGTTTATAGATGGCGCTTTAATTGGAAAAATACGATTTATTAGCGCCATCTATCAGCAATTTTAAAAAATGTTTCGACTAAATGTTATTTAATTTTTCATGACGAATTCGAATCTGCAATAAAAAGTGGGGGTTGCTATTTAAGATTTTAAATTTACCCCCCACCCCATCACCAGGGGGTGGGTTAGAAGGTCATGTTTGGTGTTTATCGATAGGTTATCGAAAAATATTAAAAGCCTGTTTTTTGGTTTCTCATTTGGAAGTGTATTTCTCGAGATATTAGACCGTTTCTATAATTTACCTATAATATCAGGATAAATCGTTTTTTCCAATTGTAGCGCCATCTATCCACAGATCGAAAAAATGTCTTGGATAAAAGTTGCCTACTTTTACGTAACGAATCCAAATCTGCAAGAAAAACTATGGGTTTCCATTTGAGATTTTAAAGTTACCCCCACCCCACCTCCAGGGGGTGTAGTGGGGGTTGGTGTTTGGTGTCATTGGATAGATTTTTGAAAATGATTGAACACGTATTTTTCAGTTTTTCGATCCGATGTTTAGTTCGCGGAATATTCGACCGTTCCACTACTTTTGGGACACCCTATATAAGAAATTATACAGGGTGCGCCAAACCTCTGGTCTTCTTTGATTACGGCTAAACTATGAGATATACAAAAAAATGTTTATAACAAAACTAATGTGTATCAAAGAGGTCTATAATTTAAAATTATTTTCAATTATACAGGGTGAGTCAGAATGACGGTATGAACCAAAGTTGTATTTTTTTAAATGAAACACCCTGTATATTAAATCATTTTTGAATATATTATTTAAAAATATGAAAAATTTGTATAAGGTCTTATAGGTCTAAAGTTAATAATTTTCGAAATATTTACATTTTTATTGAGAAAAATGGTAATATTTATAGGTTTGTGGATTATGTTTCCAAGGAAATAAAAATTTAGGTGATAGGTCAAAGTTTTTAAAATATAGTGTTCTTTTGAAATAATTTAATATTTTTTACTTTTAGCCATAAAATATACAGTGTGATCACTATTTGCAAATACAAAATTTTCTCATTTTTTTTAAATGGGACACCCTGTATATTAGTTTTGCTGTTGGTAATAAATATTACAACCTTTCTTTTGGTATAAGGTTGTATGTACCTAGCAAGTTTCGTTTTGTAAATATTTTTAAAAAACTATAGATTTTACGTTTTTGCGGATTTTTTATTTAAAAATTTTTTTGAAAAAAAAATAATTATAATCTGGTTTTAGAAACATACACTAAAATATAAAATATGAAAATAAAAACGTAATTAAAGATTAAAATAAATCGTATGCTAGTACAATTCAATTGAATTTAATAACTTTAAATTATTTTACAAAAAATATTTTACCATATTAATGAATACATAAATTAGTTACTAAATTAAATAAACAACCAAATTTTAAATCAATCGTAGTAATTCTTCTACCGCAGTAACTTTCCTATACCAAATTAATTGTTAGTTATATTGTATTTACGAGTAAGATCAGTTAATAACTTTTTAATTTACCTACATCTTGAGAACGTATAAAGTATGCTTTGAAACAAATGAACGTTATGGAAGTATATTAAGAAGTAAATAGTATCTATGTACCTAATCGTGTCACAAAATCTGGTAATAATTTCTAATGGTTTCGCTCAAAACAAATGTCATATCCAAAAATGTTTCGGTTAAAAAATTAAAATTTAAAATAAAAAAAATTGTTACAAAAATTTCAACTACAAAAGTATTCCCAGTTTTTGTGACACCAGCATATACTATTTATATTAATAAATAATTTGGATGATACATTTAACATTCATTTGTTTCAAAGCATACTTTATAATAATTTTTATATTCTCAAGATGTATGTAAGTAAATTTAAAAGGTAAATTAAAAGTTTAACTAAATACAATTTAACTAACAATTAATTTGGTACAGGAAAGTTGCTGTAGTAGAAAAATTACTACGGTTGATTTAAAATTTGGTTGTTTATTTAATTTAGTAACTAATTTATGCATTAATATGGTAAAATATTTTTTGTAAAATAATTTAAAGTTATTAAATTCAATTGAATTGTACTAGCATACGATTTATTTTAACCTTTAATTACGTTTTATCTTCATATTTTATATTTTAGTGTATGTTTCTAAAACCAGATTATAATTATTTATTTTTGCAAAAAAATTTTTAAATAAAAAATCCGCAAACACGTAAAATCTATAGTTTTTTTTAAATATCTACAAAACGAAACATGCTAGGTACATACAACCTTATACCAAAAGAAAGGTTGTAATATTTACTACAAAACGCAAAAGTAATATATAGGGTGTCCCATTTAAAAAAAATGAGAAAATTTTGTATTTGCAAATAGTGATCACTAGGGAGCGGATTTATATGCGATCAATTTTGATGAAATATGCGCATATATATGCAGTAAAAAATTACGACATATGCGCAAGATATGCACAAAAATTCAAAAAATGCGCATTTCGAGAAACCACAAATTTTCTGTTCTATTCTATTCTAAGGGGTTCTTTTATAGGGGGGGGCGGCAATCTTATTTATTATCTTTCAAATAAAATCATTTTTTATAATATATGCAATTTATTCACAGTTTTTAACACACTATTATTCACACTATTTAAAATAAAACAACAATATCACTATACATATATTATTATCTTCGATTATAATTCACTACAATGTGTTTTTCCAAATTCTTTTGATTAGATAAAATATTTTTATAACTTGAAAAACTCCTTTCAACATCAATAGAAGTAATTGGGGCGTATTTACAATAACTTGTTAATTTCCGTTAGAAAATCGTAAAAATATGGTTAAAGATGTAAATTCTCTTAACAATAGAGGATTTGAATCACCAGAATTATAGGTATTACCTACTAAATATAATAAAAGTAAATAAAATTCGGATTTCCGGGTAAACCATCCTTCATCACTTTAACATCCTACAATCATTTTATAACGGGTTACTATAAGCACTATAAGTATTTACTTTGTGTAAAGATCGGGTATTTTCTCAGAAAAAATGAAAGGCAGTGAGAGCCGTCCTCTTCAGGTAGTTCTCGAATTAATAGATACGACAGCCTGTGCCGGGAAATATTTTGTGTCAAATTAAAAAATTTAAAATTTTTTTTGGACTTAAATGTTTTTTAATAGGCACAAAATATGCATGGTTCTTTAAAAATATGCAAAATTTAGTAAAGTTCTCAAATATGCGAAATATGCATGCAATATGCATTTAGCATAAAATCCGCTCCCTAGTGATCACACTGTATATTTTATGACTAAAAGTAAAAAATATTAAATTATTTAAAAATAACACTATATTTTAAAAACTTTGACCTATCACCCAAATTTTTATTTCCTTGGAAACATAATCCACAACCCTATAAATATTACCATTTTTCTCAATAAAATGTAAATATTTCGAAAATTATTAACTTTAGACCTATAAGACCTTATACAATTTTTTCATATTTTTAAATAATATATTCAAAAATGATTTAATATACAGGGTGTTCCATTTAAAAAAATAAAACTTTGGTTCATACCGTCGTTCTGACTCACCCTGTATAATTGAAAATAATTTTAAATTATAGACCTCTTTGATACACATTAGTTTTGTTATAAACATTTTTTTGTATATCTCCTAGTTTAGCCGTAATCAAAGAAGACCAGAGGTTTGGCGCACCCTGTATATATTTATTACAATTTTTTATCAATTATGATATAAATAACAGTACTTGGTAGGTGTGCACTTAAAACAGGGTAAAAAAGTTAATTTTTTTGGAAAAAGTTTTTCAAAAAGTTTATAAGGAAAGATTTACGATACTTTTGCATAATTATTTATTACTAATGAATGCATTTTTTATTCGCTTTTTTTTAAACCAAGTTGAAAATATAGCTCATGCTCTTCTATTTGACAACCGTGGAATGGTTCTAACGTCATTTTTTTCTGACTTATGTTATTGCAAAAAAAATGCTCTCTGAGATAAATAATTCGAATAAAATTTAAACAATTGAATGAATCGCTTTGAAATTTTTATTACATATTAAGCACCAAAGAACCCTCATTTGACAAAAATTTCAAACCTGTACACTAATTTTTACAACAGTTATTGCGAAAATAATTTTTTTTGCAATTCCGGCCTTTCTTCGCAATTATATTAACAATAAATGAGTATATCAAACTTTGTAGTATGTCATTTTAAAGCTTTATCCATAATCTCAAAGATACGTATTTGTACTAAAAAATCATATGTTTCACTGTTTTCTACTGATTTGAAAAAAAAGGGAAAAATGCCATTTTTTGACAGTTAATTGTTTATAAATAAAAATGGCCGCCAGATCCTACGCAGGAAATAGTTATAATTTGTTCCTATAGGTAATACCTGTCGAAAAAACGCTTCAGTGCCCTGGCTGCTGAAGTGTCACTAACAGGGTATATTTTTGTCTTATTACCCTGGCCCATATCCATGATTGAGCCCATACGGGAAAAACCGTAACCGTCAAAATTTTACAAGCAAAGTTTTAAATAAAATCTTCCTTGCTATTATGGAATGAAAAATATTCAAAGTATTTTTATTACTTTTAAGAAATAACTACGAAAATATTTCATTTTTATTTGTTGATAAGAGAGAAGACTACTCAAAACAAATCGGCACTTGTAAAATTTTCATTTTGATGGTTAGGAAAGAGGTTTTTTGAAAGAGGATTATTACGCATTCAAAAATCGCGCTAAAATATAGTTAAGAAAATCTGGCAACGTCGGTATCGCTTGGGCGGCTTGGGATAATTAGCCTTTCATCTGAGTCTGACCTTAGTCTGACCTTAATAACAAGATTCTTCATCAATTCAATCGCATACTAGAAATACTTAAAATAGAATCATCAAAACAACTATTAGTGTGAGTTTGCAGTACCTGTTTTCATTGACTTTAATCAATTTAATAGGTAGGTATTTATAGTCGAAAGTCGAAGGTTTTAATAATTCAGTCAATTTACACACACATTTAGTTGATACCACACGACACTCAACTTCATTGTTTTATCGACTCATAAAAATAGTATTCCACAATGAATACCGAAAAGTTGTATTTACCTATTAAACGTGAATTGTTGGAGTTTTATGTTTTTTGGGTGGCAATCCTATTGTCCAAGTACTTAGTGATGATTGCCCAGGTGGGCATATCCAGAGCATACTTCAAGGTGAGTAGTTATTATTCTAATATATATTTCTGTTTAAAACTTTTACATTATTTTTTCATTCTGAATACTGGATTTAGTTTTGTTCTGGAGCTATTTTCTTGTGGCATCTTTATACAATTTACTATTTTTATTGGACTAAGCCACAACTTAGCTACACAAACGAAAAAAAGACATTATCAGGAACTATGACTCAAAAAATCCAGCAATCAAATCCAGACACATTTTTCTGGAAGTTTCGATTATTTTACTTTCACCCATTTCACCTAAGCCAGGATAAGAAATATCCAACTATTTTTTATTGACAATGAGGTCAAATGAGATATCGTTTTAAATCACTTTCAATTCCTTGTACATCCAGGGCTCCCGTAAGGGTACTGGCGCCTGTATGCAAAAAAGATTTTGGCGCCCCTTAAGGCATTTTGGATCATGCTTTTTTATGTATTTTTTTGACGGTAGGTAGGTAGGAGCTTGAAATAAAGCAAAAAACTGAACTTTAGAAGTCATATTTATAGTCCATTCATTCACGGTCAAATAGTGCAAAACCTCCGAATTTTAAAGAACCGCTTGGATTAACATGAAATTTGCCCTATCATAGCTAACATGTCCAAGAAAAAAGTGGTATTGTGCCGATGTCTGATTTGACCTGGATGTGAGTTTCACGCCTTCTCGGGGATGAAAAAACATACGTTCAAAAAAATCCAGAATTTGATAAAATATCTAATGTTAAGCAACTTTTTTTTATATCGAGTTTTTCATCAAGTCAATACTTTTCGACTTATTTGCGAGTAAATATGTCCATTTTTCAATAAAAAAAAAAAAGGTTTTTATACGGTTTTTCACAAATAACTCAAAAAGTGTGTATCTATTTTATGGAAAAAATATTCGTAGCAAAAATATAGCTTATAAAAAAGTGAAAAAAAAGGTGTAGGTATATATGAACTCTGTAGATCCAGTACAAGCAGAGATGTAGCTAATGAAAAGTAGGTTCTTATTCGTGAAATTCCAAATCGAATATTTCAACGAGAAATAACCGAAAAATTAAGCACTTTTGGGGAAAACTCATTACTACTGTTAAAGTGTTTAAATTGATCTTTATTTTTGTTTTTATTTTAGTTTCTAACACCAAAAGAATTAAGTTACGCTCAAAATAATGTTACACCCAATAATTAGCATCCCAAATGAAATTAATCGTTACCTCTTCACCACAAGCTACTTTACTTATGAATTGCTTATATTGATCTGAAGTTTCATCGGTTCAAAGTGCTTATTTTTGAAAAAGTTGTAGTTAAAAGGGCTTGAACGAGTCACTAATCACGAGTGTACCTATGCAAATTTTGAACAGCCATATCTTAACATATTTTTGTCTTGAGGAAAACAAAAATCCAAATTATTCAGAAAAGCAAAACCTACAGTTTTTTACTGCTTGGGATTTTGGGTATCACTAATAATTTTTCAGTTATTTTGAAAATAAGGAATTTTTTCAACCAAAATTTTTTTAAAACCAAATCTTTTCAAAAATGAGCACTTTGTACCGATGAAACTTACAGATTATATAAACAATAAATATATAAAGTAAATGGTACAGCGGTAGCAATTCATTTCATTTGGGATGCTAATTAAGGGGTGATTTTTACGAATTTTTTTACCAAAAAAAAATAAGGGAACAACTTTAGTTTGACCGTAACTTACTTACTTTTGATGCTAAAAACTTTTTTAAAAAACAAAAATAAATATTTTTTAAACACTTTAAAAAAGTTGTTATGAGTTTTACCCAAAAAGTGCTTCATTTTTTGGTAATGAAATATTCGATTTGTAATTTGACGAATAAGTACCTACTTTTCATTAGCTGCAAATCTGCTTCTACTGAGTTTACAGACTTCATAAATACACACCATTTTTTTCACTTTTTTGTAAGCTTTATTTTTGCTAAGATCATTTTTTTCGATAAAATACATAATTTTTGAGTTATTTGCGAAAAACGGGTTTTTTTGTTGAAAAATGAACATATTCACACGCAAGTAACTCAAAAGTATTGACTTTGAAAGTCTGTGACGTGAAAAAAATTTATTAAACCAAAGTTGCTTAGAATTAGTCAATTTATCTAATTCCGGACTTATTCTGAACGTATGTTTTTTCAACCTCGAGAAGGGGTAAAACTCACTCCCAAGGCAAAAGCTCTTGGCACAATATCACTTTATTTCTTTGGCATATTAGCTATGTGTACCTATGCCAAATTTCACGTCAATACAAGCGGTTATTTAAAATGTACAACAAAAACCATGAGTAAATGGACTATTATTATGTACACTAAACTATCACAATGAAACAAACAGAATAAAATCATAATAATAGTTATTTATGATATAAGTGTTAAAAGTACACGTTTAAGGCACGCATGTGAAAGTTTGAGCGATAGCGAGTTCTGCAATTCACATGAGTGCCTTAAAAATGTACTTTTTAACATGTATATCATACAATATTTTTTCTACAAACGTAATTACAGGACAACATCTACAAAAACTTTTACTTGAACTTGACTGACATTCCATTTTTATATTTTTTTGACATAACATCAAAATTTCCTATACGGTCAATACGAATTGCAGTGCCATAAAAATTTTAAAGCACTAGTGCCTTAAAGTAACATTTTTAACGCACGTATTATATATACAATAGCACTAAAGGCCTTAGAGGCCCATGGCTTGAAAAGTTTGTTTTTTTTTCTTCATTTTCACGTTTCTTTATGTGCTGAGCTCTTCTCTGGCTTGGTATGTGATTTTCCTCCATTCCTTCCTGTTACTCATTTTTCTTTTTTGGCCCTCTAGCCCATTCTTTCCAAATCTTTTTCGACGTCTTGCTTCCATCTATTTTTCGGCCTTCCTCTTCTCTTTCTTGAAGTTATAGTGTAGTTTAGTACCTTTTTTGGAGTCCTCGTGTTTGGCATCCTTTCAATGTGATCTCGCCATCTAAGTCTCTGAGCCTTTATCACTCCTATTATATTAGGTTGGTTGTATAATTGCTTTAACTCATTTGATCTTCTTATCTATAAACCGTCCCTTATTTTTCCTCCATATATCTTCCTTAGTATTTTCCTTTCCCAGATCTCCAGTAAATTTTGTTCATTTTTTGTCATTGTCCATGTCTCACTGCAGTATGTTACTATTGGCTGTATAGTTGTTTTGTATAGCTGTACTTTTGCCCTGCTTGATAGAAACTTGCTTTTCAACATTACATTAAGCGCATGGACACTTCTATTGCCTGCCATTATTCTAGCTTGTATTTCTTCTTTAATGATAGGTTTACGTGATATTATTGCCCCTAGGTATGTAAATCTTTCTACCATTTCGAATTCGTATGATGTTCCTTCTTCTACTTCTACTTTAAACTTTTGTCCATTCCTAAACTGACCATCTGTCCACTCCATACATTTTGTTTTAGTTGAATTTATATACAGTCCCATTTTATTCGCTGCTTTTACTATTCTCTGTACCATCTCCTGTAGCTCTTTTTTTTCCTCTTGCCAGTAACACCACATCATCCGCAAACGCCAAAACTTGGTGTCTTCTTTGATATATGAGTCCTTCTCTATTGATTTTCGCCTCTCGCATTATTTTTTCTAGGCATAAGTTGAAGAGTAAAGATGACAGAGGATCGCCCTGTATTAATCCTTCGTTTACTATTTCTGATGATTGATTGTTTATTTTGGCTCTGTTTTCTGTATTCTCCAGAGTAAGATGTATCATGTTACGTAACTTTCTGCTAACTCCCAATTCCTCAAGCGCCTCTTTTAATTTCTTCCTCTTTATTCTATCGTATGCTTGTTGGAAGTCGGTGAATAGTGCTATCGTTGGTAGGTTGTGTTCACAGCTTTCTGCTTGTAATTCTCTGATTACGAATACTTGGTCCGTTGTGCTTCTCCCTCTTCTAAATCCGCACTGATATTCGCCTATTATATTTTCAGCTTCTTTTTCAAGTTTGTCTTTTATGGATTTTCCTAGGATTTTGTATACGGTATTTAGTAATGCTATTCCTCTGTAATTACTGCATTCTGTTTTGTCGCCTTTTTTATGTAATGGGCAGATAATTGCTTCCTTCCAGTCCTCTGGTATTCGTTCTTTTAACCATATATCTTTTATGATTTTGTGTATCCAATCATTCAGCAATTTTCCACCATATTTCATCATCTCTGCTGTTATGTTATCGCTTCCAGGGCATTTGTTGTTTTTAAGATTTTTAATTATTTCCTCGATTTGTTCTTTGCTCGGTGGATTATCTTCTATGTCTTCTAACTGTTCATTTTCTGTCTCTGCTTCTATGGATTCATTTTGGATTGGCTTATTCTTGCCATTTAGTAATTCGTCAAAATACTCTTTCCATCTCTCTACTATTCCTGCTTCGCCGCTTATATTATCTCCAGCTTTGTTTTTAACGAATATGGGTTTTTGCTGGTATCCTCTTTTCTCGTTTCTGGCACCTTGATACAGGTTTTTTATTTCTTTATTTCTGTAGTTCTCTTCTATTTCTTTTAGCTTATTATCTAAGTATTTTCTCTTCTTTTCTCTCAACAACCTCTTTACTTTTTGTCTTTGTTCTATATATCTATTATGCGTCTCTGTTGTTTCTTTCTTGATCATTTCCATCCTTAATGATTGTCTTAGTTCTATTTCTTTTTGGCACTCTATGTCGAACCACGCCTTCCTCTTTTTAATCTCTTGTTTATTACATTCTTTTGCTGCTTTGTTCATTACTTGCTTTATGATTTCCCAGTTGTTCTCCGTTTGTTATTCTATTTGTATCTGTTTTAGTTCTCGTTCCATTGTTTCTCTGTATGTTTCTTGCTCTTTTTTTGTTGCAAACCGAATTGGTTTATTTATACATTTCTTTTCTTTTATTTTGTTTTTGTTTTCAGGTATCAGTTGCTTCATTTTGATACCCACCATGTAATGGTCGGAGTCGGTATCTGGTCCTCTGTATGTTCTAATCTTCTTTATACATTGCTGCTCTTCTTTTTCGATCAGCACGTGATCTATTTGGTTTTTGGTCTTTCTATCTGGCAATATCCATGTTTCCTTGTGTATTTCTTTTCTTTCGAAATATGTGCTCATTATGATCATATTTTTTCTCTTGCAAAATCTATGAGGAACTGTCCGTTTTCATTAGTTTCATTGTGTTTACTATGTTTTCCTATTGTCGGTCTAAACACTTCTTCCTTCCCTATTTTGGCATTTGCGTCGCGTAAAATAATTTTCATGTAGTATCTGGGTATACTTTCGATTGTTCTGTTTAGTTCACTGTAAAAAGATTCTTTGACATCATTATCTTTTTCTTCAGATGGTGCGTGAATATTTATGAGAGTGATTTTTTGGTATTTTCCCTTGATCCTGATACTACATATTCGATCTGATATTGGTTTGAATTCTACTATTGCTTCCTTTAGTTCTTTTCGTAGCATAAAACCTGTGCCCAATGTTCTATTCTTTCCGCCGCTATTAAAAAACACTGTATGTTCTATTTCTAATATATCATTTCCCAGCTGTTTCGTCTCCTGCAAGGCTACTATGTCAAATTGCAACTTTTCGATTTCTCTCGCTAGATGTCTCGAGAAGTTTACCTTCTCCATATGTGCCTCTTACATTCCATGTTCCTAAAACTAAGTGTTCTTTTCGACATGTTCTCTTGTGTTTTTGTCCGGTTTTCATTTTTTTCTCTTTTGCCCTTTTTTTGTATTATCGTTATCCTTTTTCTGTACTTGTCTCGTCATCGTTATTCCCATGGTACACTTGTTTGCTAGTTTTTTGATGTTGTTTTGAACATTTTTCCTTCTTTGTCGTTCCACTTCCATTCGTTGTTGTTTACCCATATTTTTTACTCCAATCTTGACTTCATTTCCTTTGTTTCTTTCTTCCTGAGCAATGTTTCTAATTGTTTTCTGTATTTCTCGTTCTCTTATGGTTGCATCTTCGTTAATATATACCTTCAGCCCTCTTATTTCTTTTAACTTATACTTTTTTCCATTATTTTTCTTTTTTCTTCTTGGTTTTCTAATTCAATGAGGCATATTTTTTCTCCTAGCTTGTGAGCATTCCTTATTTTAACCTCTACTCCTAAGTGTTGTTTGATGAAATTGTTAGTTGTTTCTTTTAACCCTGCTTGCTCATATGTGTCTATCCTTAGACCGTTCATGACTACGTTATTTATTCGTCGGTGTTTTTCCATAACTTCCATGTGGTTTGTTATTTCTCTGAGTTCCTCCTTGATTTCTATATTCTCTTGTTTTAGTTCCGCATTTTCTTTTCTCAGCGCTCTGTTTTCTATAATGAGCTTTTCTATTGCTTCCTTGCTTTCTTTTTGATTTCTTTTTATTTCCTTAATGTCATCGGTGAGGTGGCTCACCATTATTAATAATTGATCAATTTTTGTTTCTTCATTTCTTTTCTCTTGATTTTTTGTTGGTGTTCTCGAGAACTTTTTGCTCTTTCTAAAAATATCATTTTCCTCGTTATCCATATATCTGTCCTTCCTTTTTGACCCTCCTTCTGACTGTGTGTCATCACTGTCTAAAGTTTCCAGATACCTTTCCATTTTCCGGCGCCAAACACTGTCTTCCACCTCAACAGTGCAGAGAAGACAGCGTTTACCGTATTTATTTTGTATGTTTATTATCGGTTGTTGTTTTCTGTGGTTACCGGGAAAATCTACTCACAACGGCAACGTCGCAATTTCATCGGCCAGAGTTTCGTGATTACGTTTTGTTATTAAACAGGCTTAACAAATTTAGCGATCTTATCTTACTTTTTGTATGTCCTTGGTTCTATTTTGATGTTATTTCACCGATTTTAATGTTTTTAATTATCACTAACCTTAACTTAATGTCTTATATTGTTCACTGGATACTTTTAATAACTTATTTCCCGTTACAACTCTCAAAAATTGAGTTTATTGCAGACTGTAAATACAATATTTATTGTTTTCGTTTTGACGCACGTATGGAGTGCAAAAAATTGAATTTTTAACACGGTTGTAGAAAAAATAAATTAAAATGCCTGACTTCTAACATGTTCTCTCACATACGAATCAGCAGTAACTGGATGATATACTAATAAAATTTCGTGCGTATTTATACCTTCTCCTTCTTTAGATGCCGTATTCAGACGTTGGACATCATCATGTTTACAAGTCCCTGAAACCTTTCTCTATCGGCTGCTTCGAGAAATCATTTTTCTACTGTGTCTACACTATTGTCTAATATTAGTTTTATGAAAGTTTCTTTCGGCCAATCCATCTCTTTCCCTCAACTTTTCCTTGTATTAAAGGCGAAGTAGATGGTATTTAGGTCCTGTAATTATATGGCCGAAGTATTCTGTTGTTCTCATCTTTTTCTCCTATTTATACCTAATCCTATTTAATTTTTCAACTTTTATTTTAAAATTAACTTTTGTTTTATTTTTGTTTGCTTTTATTCCAAATTTTTTTACAATTTTGGACCTCGGGTTTTGGCTTTGGCGCCCTTAAAGGATGGCGCCCGTGTGCATTGCACACTTTGCACATATGGTAGCGGAGGCCCTGTGTACATCAGTCTTTAAATTTTTAAATTCGGTTCAATACTTCATTTTGCTAAGATTCTAAATCTGTTTTCTTGTGACATGCCAAGTTAAATATTATGTTTCTATGGAATTGGTCACAATTGTTTGTAATGGCAATTACTTTTTTAACTAAAGAGATTTGACGTTTCAATTTCAAATATCGCAATAGTCTGTTGCATTTAGAAACCGTTCCAGACAAATGAGATTGGTTCTTCCACCAAGAGTGATGCCACTCCATACCATTATACTGCCGCCTTGCTCTCTATGAACCTCCTGCACGGTGGCCAATCATTCAGCATCGTCTTCAAATAAGTCTTGTCCGTGTCGTATCTGGTGCAAATCCAAATCTCAACTTGTCTGTGAACAAAGGAGAGGCCCACTCACATCTAACCCAATTTGCGTGTTCTTGTACCCACTGAAGTCGATGAGCGCGATTTCCTCTGGATTCTGGATAATACAGGCAATCTCACAGGATAATACTTCCTGTAGTTTATTTCTAATAGTTTGTCAACTTACAAACACCTGACGGGTCTCTTGCAGCCTCATTTATAATTATTGTGATGCAGTTATAGTGAGATCTCGCAAAGTCTGCAACCTAAGAAAGTGGTCTTTAATCTGGTTGGTTATCCTTGTGCGGCTTGTATGACGTTCAGCAACGTCACCAGTTTCATTAAACCTTAACCACAAACAAGTAATGACATTTCTATTCGTGTGGAGGACCTCAGCAAAGTCTCTTTGATTTCTGCCAGGTCTAAGTATTAATATAGCACGCCGCACGCCACTGTATTTCGCCAGTGGCGTAACAAATTTCGTCGCCCCCCCCCGCAGAATTGGAAATGGGGCCCTCTTTAAAAAATTAATAAATTCAACATAATGTGTAACAAATACCTATATGTGTTACAGTCCAATAAATGAACGTACAATATGGCGATACCGTGTAATTTTCAGTATCACCACCGAAGTGGTCAACTCAAGACTTTTCGAGTTATTTATGAGTAAAAATGTTTACTGTTCAACAAAAAACCACGTTGTTATGCGATTTTTCGCAAATAGTTCAAAAAGTAAGTATTTGATCGAACAGAACATTGTTAGCAAAAATGTATCTAGCTTATAAAAAATGAAACAAAAATGAAGTCTATCGATCTAGTAAAAGAAAAGTTTTAGCTCATGAAAAGTTTTTCTTATTCGTCAAATTCCAAATCGAATATTTCAACGTGAAATAATCAAAAAAATGAAATACTTTTCAGGGAAACTCATTAGAACTTTTTTAAAGTGTTTAAAAGAAGCTTTATTTTTTACAAAAGTTTCTAGCATCAAAACTAAGCCAGTTACGCTTAAAATATAGTTAGTCCCGTTTCTTGGTAAAAAATTGTGAAAATCTCCCCCTATTTAGCACCCCAAACGAAACTAATCATTATCGCCTTACAAATTACTTAACTTTTTTATATGACCAGTAAGTTTCACCGGTTCAAAGTGCTTATTTTTAAAATGGTTCTAGTTGAAAGGGCTTGAACGAGTCACTAATCACGAATATATACAAATTTTAAACAGTCATATCTTAACCAATTTTTGTCGTGACAGAAAAACAAAATAAAGCCAAAATATTTATAAAAGCAAGACCTACATTTCTATACTCTTTGAGATTTTTCGTATCACTAATACTTACTTTTTAAGTTATTTTTAAAAAAAGGCATTTTTCCAAAATAAAAAAAATTCTTTTACTATGAAACCAAATTTTTTCAAAAATAAGAACTTCGAACTGGTCAAACTTACAGATCATATAAACAATAAATATTTAAAGTAAATGGTAAAGCGCTAACGATAAATTATTTTGAGGTGCGAAATAGTGGCAGATTTTCAACCTTTTTTTTACCAAAAAAGGGGTCAACTTTATTTGAGCGTAATTCGTATAGTTTTGGTGCTAGAAACTTTAGTTAAAAATAAAAATAAAAATAAGCTTTTTTTTAAACATTTAGAAAATGTTTTAATTTATTTTTTCCGAAAAATGCTTCATTGTTTGGTTATTCTAGGTTGAAATATTCGATTTAGAATTGGACGAATAAGAATCATTTTTCATGAGCTTCAACTGTGCTTTTACTGTGTCGACTGTAAAAAAGGTACTGTATTGTAAGGAGGGGTGTCACTCCCTCGTAGGGGTGTCACTCCAACTTTGAAGTGGAGTGTACTAAAACCTAAATTCAAATTGTCAAGCAAATACGTCCGTCGTGACGTTGATAATTTCACTCCAAAACTGTCAAATACTGAAACTTCATTTTCAATACTGCACTGCTTAAAAAACGTATGTACAGTAGAACGTCAATAATCCGGATTAATTGGGACCGGACCCCATCCGGATTATCAAATTATCCAGATTATTGAAATTACCCCAAAAAAAGGCCAGTATACACATTAAAGTACAACAAACGTTTTAAAATTTTATGTTTTCTCTTGTACAGTAAAGTGTCTAGAGGTGAAATTAATCAAAACATTTTTTTTATGTTTAAACACTGTATTGTAATTAATTTATAATAGGAGCATGTGTACAGTAAAACATCAGACACTATTTGGACTTTTAAAAAAATGTGTAAAATATTTTTCAACTGCGGTAGAGGCTCGTTTTTCGCAGCTAAGTTCTTAATTTATTTTAAAAGAATTAGATATTTTTTCTAGATACAAATCCGGATTATTGACGGTCCGAATTTTTGACGTCCGGATTATCGACGTTCTACTGTATTAAAATTATACAACACATTTTTACATATATTAGACGGCAAGATGGGACCCTAGACATATTGGTGCCCCCATAAGCTTGGTAAGCTTAGGGCGTGGGGGCATCTGTTACGTCTCTGGATAATTGTATCGAAATACTAAACGTAGGTAGATATTAAAGAGAAAACCCATTTCTAGATTTAGAGATATTGTTCTAAAATTCGGCAAATTGCAATTCTCAAATGTTTCAATAGTCACGTACAAAGCATTATAGTTTATTGTCGTCACCATAAAAGTTCGCGAGACCGGAAAGGAGTAAGTTTCTATATATGAGATTATTTACTTGCCGAATACGCCTATTTAGAAATTTGCGTTTTTAAATTCAAACACACAAAGTAAAACCACATACCTATATCAGATTTTTACGTAATATCAGACGACAAGATGGGGCCCCTGATCGATTGGGGCCCCCGCAAGCTTCACGCTGCGGGGGCCTCTGTTACGCCCCTGCATTTCGCGATTTAAATGATGTCTCTGCAATATTGGCAATAGAAAAACTAAATAAAAATCTGCATAAACATCGAACATCAAGTCCCAATAAAGAATTATTACTTTTCTCTTAGAGACAAAAACGCATATTTTTTATAGCCATTCTTGTCAGCATTACCGTCCAAGTTGGTACAATAATCGAAAAAACAACAACATTAAAATCATAAATTTGTTTTTGTATTTAATTTAAAGCTGTTAATATAGGTGTCCCCTAGATTGTTTTGATGTTTGATGTTTGTACTAAAGACGCAAAGTAAGGATAAAAATTATACTTTATTAGTATACACTGATTTATGAAAACAACTATAAAGGCCTAGCTTCTCAAGATTTTACGTAAATGTGTCACGAACTACTGAGATTAATAATTAATCAGTTAAATAACTTTGATTAGGATTTATAATTAGACCTTTTCCTGTGTACTTTCGATTGCAAATTAATACTTGTGAGTTGAGGGTCTGAACATACCGCCAGCCTTGAAAGATTATAATAAATCTTTAAACATATATCGATAAGAAATGGTTACAAATAATATTAAGATAAATACATACATCAAAGTTCAATTGCTAAACAAAAAGAGGAAAGTAAAATATCAAATTAACTGCCATTTTCAAAATAGATATAAGATCACTTTCTCTCTTGGAAACTCATAATGTCTGTAAGCAGCTCATCTTCTATGGGTAATCTGCAAAGTCTCGTAATAGCACGACGAGTTACACCACCTACAGTTTTTACTTCAGCCACTCTAGGAACACCATCAGATCCTGGAAATAATTTTTGAACTCGTCCAAGTAACCAATTCAAAGGTGAGGCATTGTCATCTCGAATAAGAACTAAGGAATCGATGTCAAATTTGGACTTTAGTTTTCCATTTGCTTCTTTGTTGCATTTCTGAGAGATATTCTCTTGACCAGTGCTTCTAAAAATGTTGTTGCATTTGTTGTACCAATTGAAAGCGGGATAATCGGTTAACTGGTAAATTTGTTACATCTGGGTCTGGCAAAAAGAGATCGGCCGATGAGAAAATGAGAAAAGGTGGGAGCAGTTAGATAATAAGGAGTTTATTTTATTTTACATTTACATTTTTTTTACATATGCATGAATATGTTGTATAACATAATTAAAGAAGTTTATCTTTAAATTAATTATAATATTACAATAATCAAAAATAAAAGTCTGTCTTATATTACAACCAAGAGTTATATAGCATTTACAAAGTAAAAAAGAATATGAAATTATTAATTATTTTAAATAAATATAACTTATGGAAAATTGTATTAGTAACATTGTCCTAATATTTATATATTTTTTACAATTCATACATGTCACATTAATGCTGTTTCAAAATAAACAAAAGATCCCATTTATGTCCCGTAGGATGCGCATGGGGTATTTTTTGTTCAACAGATTATATTGTAATGGTTTCTACAATATGTATGTATATTATTAATATTTTTTTTACCAAACTCTATTAATTAAAAAAAGAAAAACGAAGGAATTGCCTAAAAGATCATTAGGATCATTTGACATTGGGGAGATTGGTCTGGAATTCAGAATGTACTCAATCTCCACTAAAACTGTCGAGAACTCCTCAAACGTTAAATTAACATCAGCAGCAATTCGTTTGAAATGAAATTTTGCAGATTTTATCCCAGCTTCCCAATAATCACCCATATGCGGACTATATGCTGGAATGAATTTCCAATTAACACCTTTATTGCAAATTGTTTCCTGTAACATTGTTTCATTTGTCTTAAGAAACTGAGATAATTCGTTTAATTCTGAAACGGCCCCTACGAAATTGGTACCATTGTCAGAATACATTTCGAACGGCTTTCCGCGCCTAGATACAAATCGTCGAAAAGCCGCAATAAATGCTTCGGAAGTTAAATTATTAACTGCTTTAATATGCACATATGTAAATCATATGAAAAGGCATATATAAGCTTTAGTGATTTTTGCACTAGTACCTAATATTTTAATTGTTTTAGGTACCACTAAATGAAGAAGATGGTAAAGTTCTACGAGGTAAAGTACGTGCGCATGAAGCTGTAGACCGAAATAGAAGGTAAGCCTCTTTTAAGTCCACTGCTGGACATCAGCCTCCACTATTTATATCTAAAGTTCGTAATCAGTACTTGCTCATCTTTCATCTTTCTTGTAATATCTAACTAAATTTCTGAATAATAATCTTAATGTATGATAATATGTGCTTGTGTGATATATTATAAGTGATAAAAACTAAATAGTCCAGAAAGCCACTGTGCATCCGCTAGGAAAAATATTCCGATTCGGATTTTTTACACAATCTTACTCAGAAAGGACACTTTTTAACAAATTTGCATGTTGTCAGGACCAAAAGGGGGTCAAAAATTTTTTAAATGTTTTTTTTTTGTTTTTTGCCTTAAATTATTTTTTTGCATGGAACAAAGTTTTTTTAGGTTTTTTGGATCATTCCAAACAGAAAAGGTCTTTAGTGACTTTTCTCTAAAGTTGATAGTTTTTGACACATCACATAAGCGATAAAAAATTGAAAAATTGCGAAATTGGCCATTTTTAACCCTCAAAAACTATGTGAAAAAGTGAAAATTTGAATGTTGCCAAGGTAGGTAGATATTCTTTAAACATCGATTGATGAAATTCCGAAAAGTTTTTTGCAATACAATATTCAAAACTCCTTTGTATTTTAATTGCTAATCAAGCGTGCGCGACACTGTTTTCCACCGCTGCATGTGTATACAGTATGGTGCAAATGAAAGGAATAAATTCGTTATTTCGTAAACCGGCGACTTTAAGGAAAAATCCCGAAACAGGTCGATTTTTATTTTTAAGTTATGATATTGTGGCATATATGGTATACTAGTGACGTCATCCATCTGGGCGTGATGACGTTTATTTTTTTAAATGAGAATAGGGGTCGTGTGCTAGCTCATTTGAGAGGTTCTTCAATTCTCTATTCCGTAATATAAACATTTACATAATTATTTATACAGGGTGTCCAAAAAAATTTTATTAAATTAAGTTATTTGACAAAAAAGAAAAATGTATGTAATTTATTTATTTCAAAATACATTTTACTGCTTTCACAAATCAGAACACAAAGTTTATTTAACAAATAAACATTGCTTTTCGCTTAAATTAAATGTTCAAACTTCCAAGAGGCAGGTGGCTGGAGGGAGCTGGCTTGAACATTGAATTTAATCGAAATAAATGTTTCTTTGTGAAATAAACAGTTTTTAGTTTTCGGGTAACAGTAAAATGTATTTTGAATTAAATAAATTACATAAATTCTTCTTTTTTTTCAAATAATTTAATTAAAAACTTTTTTGGACACCCTGTATAAATAATTATGTAAATGTTTATATTACTGAATAGAGAATTGAAGCACACGACCCCTATTCTCATTTAAAAAAATAATCGATTACGTCATCACGCCCAGATAGATGACGTCACTAGTATACCATATATGCCACAATATCATAACTTAAAAATAAAAATCGACTTTCGGATTTTTTCCTTAAAGTCGCTGGTTTACGAAATAACGAATTTATTCCTTTCATTTGCACCATACTGTATACACATGCAACGGTGGAAAATAGTGTCGCGCACGCTTGATTAGCAATTAAAATACAAAGGAGTTTTGAATATTGTATTGCAAAAAACTCTTCGGGATTTCATCAATCGATGTTTAAAGAATATCTACCTACCTTGGCAACATTCAAATTTTCACTTTTTCACATAATTTTTGAGGGTTAAAAATGGCCGATTTCGCAATTTTTCAATTTTTAATCGCTTGTGTGATGTGTCAAAAACTATCAACTTTAGAGAAAAGTCACTAAAGACCTTTTCTATTTGGAATGATCCAAAAAACCTAAAAAAACTTTGTTCCATGCAAAAAAAAATAATTTTAGGAAAAAAACAAAAAAAAACTTTAAAAAAATTTTTACCCACTTTTGGTCCTGGCAACATGCAAATTTGTTAAAAGGGGTCCTTTTTGAGTAAGATTGTGCAAAAAATCCGAATCGGAATATTTTTCCTAGCGGATGCGCAGTGGCTTTCTGGACTAAAAACCAAAATAGTATTTGATAATATTATTATCTTTTATTTTCAGAGCACACCTCAACGATTTGGAAAATATACCGTTCTTCATCATCATTAGTTTCTTGTATCTACTAACAGATCCTTCAGTGGGTTCAACTAAACTGATTATAAGAATATACGTATTGTCAAGAATTCTATATACGTTTACATATACGATTTTGAAGTCTGCTATAAGAATTCCCATGTTTCAATTAGGCATACTTATAAATTCATATTTAACGCTAAAAGTTATATATCATTTTAGTTAATAAATACTTTTAGTAAAAAATACTCAACTACTTTTTCTATTATTTAATACTCCAGTACTGAGCTTTTAGTGTTTTTTAATTCTACAGGGTGTAACAAAAAAGCCGGTTATAAATTAAATCACATAGATAGATAGATAGATATATAGATAGATAGATAGATAGATAGATAGATAGATAGATAGATAGATAGATAGATAGATAGATAGATAGATAGATAGATAGATAGATAGATAGATAGATAGATAGATAGATAGATAGATAGATAGATAGATAGATAGATAGATAGATAGATAGATAGATAGATAGATAGATAGATAGATAGATAGATAGATAGATAGATAGATAGATAGATAGATAGATAGATAGATAGATAGATAGATAGATAGATAGATAGATAGATAGATAGATAGATAGATAGATAGATAGATAGATAGATAGATAGATAGATAGATAGATAGATAGATAGATAGATAGATAGATAGATAGATAGATAGATAGATAGATAGATAGATAGATAGATAGATAGATAGATAGATAGATAGATAGATAGATAGATAGATAGATAGATAGATAGATAGATAGATAGATAGATAGATAGATAGATAGATAGATAGATAGATAGATAGATAGATAGATAGATAGATAGATAGATAGATAGATAGATAGATAGATAGATAGATAGATAGATAGATAGATAGATAGATAGATAGATAGATAGATAGATAGATACGTTTATTGGCAATCTTTACATAGTAAACATCCGTATATACTATATTATTTATCTATGGTAAACACTACATATCATGTCACAATATAAATAAGTCACTTATGTATACATATAGGAAATAACTAAGAAATAATACAAGAACACATAATATAACATATACAGTGAAAAATAGAAATATAAAAATATAAAAAACAATTCAGTTAGGTGTAAAATAGTTTACTCACAATCGGTTAGTAATTTATGGATTTCTAACCTTTGAAGTAATCAGGAAGCGACTTATTACTTACTTTACTTTTCCTAGCCGGGAAAGTACTTTTGCTACAAGTACAGATGCTACTCAAGTAGCATGTGTCACTTTTCTACCTGCAAATGTCAATGTCATTTTTGATGAAAAGATGGTTTAGAAAGAATAGAATCCACTCAACATTTATTTAATTAAGAGACAACAACAACAATAACAAAAAGAAAATTATTTGGAATTATAAATATTAATAGTTACATTGGAATTATGATTACTATTAACGGTTAAAGTAAGACCGTGTTGCTCAAAATTATGAGTTTCAGAAATAGATGATGACGCAAGGTTATTAAATGATTTCAATAATAACAAGGTTACTTAAATTAATTCATTTATCACATAATGAAAATGGATACAGATATTTGAACCGAAATTATTATTGGTAGATTGTGAGTATTAGAAATCCATAAACTACTAACCGATTGTGAGTAAAATAGTATACAAACCTCGCGGGAACTCATTCTAGCCTCGCGTCTGCAGTTTACCTCGGTGCTTCGCACCTCGGTAAACTACCTTGCTGTTCGGCTGAAATAAAGTACTTTCCCGCTAGGTATGTAATATACTATTTCATAAAAACGACCACACTAGGAGCTCAAGCAAACAAATTCCTGTAGGTATACTATAGAAACAGTGTTCCATCAAGAAGTGCTTTGCTAATTTATAAAATTGTTTAGAATTCACTGCCTTAATATCAATATTTTTGTTCAGGTTTAATAAACAATTATACTGATTATAATCTATTGTATTAAGTTGTGTGACACACAATCTGGAACCAAAAATAGTTCGATTGTACCTAACTTACCTTAGTAGAAATGTGTACATAAAAAAGAATGTGTGTGTACTTTGTACGCACGTAAGAAGATATTCTTCTATTATATAGGTAATTTCAACGAAGTAAATATACTTAACAGGTTATTTGTATTTTATTTAAAAATTAAACTAACTTTCTTATCTACCACTTTCAAAAAATTTTTTATTAAAACAACCAAAAATAAAAAAAATGAATCGCCCAGGATTCGAACCCGCGTCATTCCAATCTCGGAGCTAACGCCCTAGCAACTACACCAGCGAGGTCCTTCTAATTGACATGTAAGTTTCGGATATAATTACACAACACGGCGACAAATAGTGTAAATATTTTATTATTTTACTACAGAGAAACACAAATCCAAAAACACAAGAATTATAATAAATAATACATTTACTAAAAACACTAATATATTCTTTTAATGACTTATTTGCACGGATACAGATACATAAACACCTATCTAGAAAGATTAGCAAGGAACTACATACTGTCTGTGTGCGCAGGCGCGCAGATATGTACAATTTTACCCTCAATCGAATCGCGCCTAAAGAAGAATATCTTCAAAAAAGTTACAGTCCTTTCAAGTTACAAAATGAAAATCGATTTTTTCCAATAAATATATCTTAAACTATTAGAGATTTTTTATTGAAAATGGACGTGTGGCATTCTTATGGCAGGAACATCTTAAAAAAAATTACAGTGAAATTTGTGAACCCCATAAAAACGTTATCGGATTTTTTTCCCTAAACCCCCCAAACTTTTGTGTACGTTCCAATTCAATTATTATTGTGGTACCATTAGTTAAAGAAATCAAAAAAGAAGTCACATCTCGATAAAAACTGTCTTATCGAAAAAATACTAAGAGTCAAAAAGTTTTAAAAACATTGTTATTACAATAAAAATTTAATTGGAATGTACACAAAAGTTTGGAGGGTTTAAGGGAACAAAACTCCCATAAAGTTTTTATGGGGTGCACCAATTTCACTATAATTTTGTTTTAAGATGTTCCTGCCATGTCAATTTTCAATAAAAAATCTCTAATAATTTTCGATATAAGTATTGAAAAATAAATCGATTTTAATTTTGTAACTTCAAAGGGCTGTAACTTTTTTTGTGTACACATGTGTACTAATATTTGTATAATATAATGTAAGTTAGGTTCAATAGAACTATTTTTGGTCTTAGAATATGTGACTTACCTTATGACCTGCCTTTTTGATACAACCTGTATTTCACACCCTCCATCAATCTGTTGCGTGGTCTTCCTTTGAATTTTTTCCAATAGCTATGCTATTTAGCACGACATTTATTATTGTATTGTCTTCTATTCTTCCCTGTTGTACCCAGGGCCGCCGAAAGGAATGAACGGGCCCCGGTAAGAAGTGAAGAGCGGGCCCCCGGAAAGAAGTGAAGAGGGAAAATAATTGTTTAATTTTTATAGAAATAAAATTATCAATAATAATAAGAAACATTTCAAATATGAATTTTATTAAGTTTTGATTATTATATTTATAATAATGAAAATATTACAATACAGCTGCTTTTCGAGTTTTATAATTGACAAAGATGTCTATAATTTTCGAAAAATTGCATGATTTTACCAAATCATTCTCAATGCACAAGTTGCTAGGCCAGTTAACCAATCCTATTTCATTGTAGATCTCATAGCATTTTTTATGCGAGAAAGACAACGAAAGCATCTTTTTGCTTCTGCGACTGTCACAAGTAATATGCAGAATATTCTTTCAACGCAATAACGATGTCGACGCTTAGGAAGTAATGAATCCAATATGAGATGTTCAATTTTATTAAGTAAATCTATTGAAGAAATTTGAGATTCACCAATATTATCCTTGTAGGTATATCGCTCTCAAATAATCAAAAATTTCATCTATCAATTCTTCACTGATGTCTTCGTTATAAAACTCGCTCAATATACCAATTTTCAACGAAAACTGTTCGTTTATAAATTCGCAAAGTCTGTGCGTTAGTGCGTTGCCGCTTCTGCAATACTTAAAGCAGATTTATCGATGGATTCTTATGTAGTTTTGTCTTCTGAATCCAAATCTGAAAACATTTCGATATCTCTAACCGTCTTCGAGATAATCGACCTCAAAGTCTAAAATGTGACGTCACAATCCTTTTATTTTCTGCCGACACACTAAACGTCAGCTGAAATCGTTGCTAGTAAGTAGGCTAGTTGAGGTTATACTTCTTTACGATCGAGAGTGAAATTTTATAATGCCGGGCGCATGCGCACACAGACAGTATGTATTTCGTTGCTAATCTTTCAAGATATGTATGTATGTATCAACGCTGTCAGCGCAAATAAGTCATATTATATCATATAAAAGGATATATTAGTGTTCTTAGTAAATGTATTATTTATTATAATTTTTGTGTCTTTGGATTTGTCTTCCTCGGGAATAAGATACTTTATAATAATAGTAAGTAGATATATTTAAAGTATTTTTGTATACTTCACTTGTTCTATTAAATTTGTCAGTATGTATGCGAAATATTGTAACCTGTCAAAGCAAAAGGAATATAGCTCAGTGGTAGAGCGTGTGACCGGAGATCAAGAGGTCCCGGGTTCAAATCCCGGACGATTCATATTCTTTTTTTATATTTTTGGTATCGTTTTAATTAAATTTTTTTTAAAGTGGTAGGTAAAGAAAGTTAGTTTAATATTTAAATAAAATACAAATAACCTGTTAAGTATATTAATTTCGTTGAAATCATAATAATAGAAGTATAACTTCTTACGTGCGAACGTGCGTACAAAGTACACACACATTCTTTTTTTTTAATCTGAATTTGTTAAGCAAAGCAAACATAATAGGTTATTTACATTTGAGTTTGACACTTCGTGAATGTCAAACTAAATTTTAAATTAAGTATTAGATAATAAAATATCAATGACATTTGATAGTGAATCTAATTATTATATAAAAGTAATTAATCTATTAATTATTATATAAAATAAATAATACGTTCAAAAATACAATTTGAGTATATTTTGAAAGCAATAATTTATTAACAACTTTAAAAAGGTTTATACGAGTATACGGCCTCCCCTTTAATGGGAGTACCTCTAATGATAAATGGACTGTTCCATTTCTTATGAAATGAAAATTGTTATTATAGTCGGTTCGCTAAACTCAGACACAACTGGCTAGTGATTTTAGTAGGTAATTTTTTTGTTTTTTTGCCAATATTGCGAAAATTGGCAAAATTACTAATTATTTAGTAATTATTAACTATTTAGTAATATTTTTTTGCCAAATTGGCAAAACTACTGACTAAAATCACTAGCCAGTTGTGTCTGAGTTTAGCGAACCGACTATATGAAATGTTGTTTGGAATAAAAAATTATGGTCTGATATGTGTAATTACATCCTTCTAATGGAAAAAAATATTTGAAGATTTTTTTTTAAATTATGGTTACCAACAACATTTTCATTTATAACTCTTTTATTTTTAATTTGACGAAGAAAAGTTTATTGTTTAGAATGACCCAAAAAGCCTAAAAAAATGTTTTTCGGAGAAAAAAAAGGTGATCTTTCGTATGTGTTTAAAAATATTGTTTAAACAATTTCTGCCCAAAAATTCCGCCCGGCACGCTTCAGATTTGTTTAGAATGGACATTTTTGAATAGGAATCCACAAAGAAACCGAATCAGAAATTTTTTCAGAAGGGAGCGGTCTCACCACATGGACTATAATGGCCATAAGTTAAATCACCTCATATTCGCTGACGACATTGTGATACAGTACGTTCTTTAAAGGTAAAATATTAATCCGGTCAACTTAGACATCAAAATGCTTGGCAAATAACAAAAATTGCCGGAGAGCCAAATTTTGGTGGAGAGCTAGGGTATACCATAACAAATAAAGTTTAAAAAGTCCCCATCGATCCCATGTGTGCGTCAAAAGTTATTCGGGGTCAAAGGTCAAAATTTGAGATTTTTTGGATTTTTTTCGAAAACGGTAAGTTTTATCAAAAAAAACCTCAAACCAAAGTTGTAGATCTTAACATTCTCTACAAAAATTGTTCTTACAATTTTTTTCCTAAGAGTTACAATTCCTGAGATATCGCGATTTTAAAAGTTATTTTGTACATTATATGCACATATAAGCCACGTGGCCCTTAAGACAACTATAAATGCCTATTTGTGTCTCTTTTATATAGTATATATTCTGAAAATATTTCTTCAAAAGGTAATCAGTCCCAAACTGAATTTCCTCTATCCACGTGGCCACGTGGCCTTGAAAAACATTTGGCTATACCATTGTTTAAAAAAGAACAGATTGTCCATTATAGGCAATTGCTACAGTATTGTCCGTAGGTCTGGTTCATAATATTATCTGTTTCTTTTAGTGCTAAAGGTTCAGTTCAAGTGAATATAAGTACTTATTACAAGCGTCTACCATTTAGTACCGTTACCGTTATTTGTACAGTGACAGTGGTATTTGACGGCTACAATGACTCGACAAAGAATATTAAAGCTGCAGAACAACGTCGTCGAACTACAAAAACATCATCGGGTTCCGAGATTATCTGTGATGAAAATATAACAGTTCCAGCGAATCAACAACAATTTTTGGCCAGCATTAATAATAAATCTCGTTTCATTTCCAGGTTAACTGACAAATTAACAGCTGTGAATATTGAAGTGAAACAAGCTAAAAATGACGCAGATGTCCTTATAATTGAGACAGCAATTGAAAAATTTAAGGCAACAAACACAACAATTGTAGTAGGTGAAGATGTTGATTTGTTGGTACTGATTACTGCAAGGACTCCAGTAGATAAAGTTATTTATTTTCTGAAACCTGGAAGGGCTCAACAGCGAACAGAGATATATTCTTCGAATAGTTTATCGGCTTATCCCAAATGCCAAAAGTACATTTTATTTTTACATGCGATAACCGGCTGCGACACTACGTCCGCAATGTACAGAAGGGGCAAAACGTCAGTACTTAAATTATTCGAAAAAAAAAAAGATTTGACTGACTGCTGTAAAGTTTTTACAGAACTTGATTCTACACTGCAAACAATAATTACGAAAGGAATTCGCTTTCTTCTTGCGGTTTATGGAGCTCCAAAAAAATTATTTGTCTTGATAAATACCAATACTTAACTTTTGTAAAAAATACGCGAAACAAGAAACAAGTACAACTATCATGTCTTCCTCCAACATCAGCATCTGCTTTTCAACATTTGTATCGAGTATATTATCAAGTTCAAACATGGCTAGGCAATGAACTGAATCCAGAAGACTGGGGTTGGAAATTAATAGATAATACTCTGGAACCGATTAAAACCTTACTCCCACCTGCTCCAGAAAAACTCCTTAACACTATTTTTTGCAATTGCAAAAAAGGTTGTAGTGCCAAATGTGGATGTAAAAAAGTCGGGTTGCTGTGTTCTCTAGTGTGTACCAACTGCCAAGGTCAGTCTTGCTCAAATGTCCAGTTTAGTACAACAGAGGAAGACTTCTGTGATTTTAATGAAGAGACCAATGACTCAGTCACAATTGAACAATTTTTGAACATCCAGCAAGAGGAAGAGGAAGAAGATGAAATCGAAGAAGACTTGACTGTTGAAGTAGACTTTCAAGAATATGAATCTGATTAAAATATCTAAAGAAATCAAAACAATAGTTAACCTAATAATCAATAGTAATATCAATAATCAATATCAATAATAAGGTAATATCTAGAACTTGACCGGTATTGTTTCCTTAAATTATCCTAAAATTGTCAAAACAGTTAGTGGAGTAGGCCTACAGGGGAAACCACGGTAAAAAAAACGAGCCGAGTACACTACCTCACAGGTGGTGTGAAAACGTGTGCATATCATGTATAATGTGACTCTTTGAATCGCGATATCTCAGGAATGGCAACTCTTAGGAAAAAAATAGTAAGGACTATTTTTGTAGAGAATTTTAAGATTTACAACTTTGGTTTAAGGTTTTTTTTGATAGAACTTACCGTTTTTGAAAAAAATCCAAAAAATCTCAAATTTTGACCTTTGACCCCGAATAAATTTTGACGCACACATGGGATCGATGGGGACTTTTTAAACTTTATTTGTTATGGTATACCCTAGCTCTCCGCCAAAATTTGGCTCTCCGGCAATTTTTGTTATTTGAAATGTCTATATAGACCGGGTAAAACCTCTAAATTTTAAAGAACCGATTGGATCGGCATGAAATTTGGCATACTCATAGTTAACAAGTCAAAGAAAAAAAGTGATATTGTGCCAATGCGTGCTTTTGCCCTAGGGGTGATTTTCACCCCTTTTTGGGGGTGGAAAATACATACATCCAATTAATTTTAAACCTTTTCAATTTAACTCAGTAACTTGTTAAAAATATACCCTAATTCTTGAAACTTTTTTAGTCCTAGATGTTTATGTTACATAAAAGGACCTATCATTTCTACCCAAGTTACGAGTTCAATTGATACCTTGTTTTCACTTCAATTTAATACACACACCTATCTTTAGCCAACCAACCTACATATCTTTATATCATATCAATCTCCTCTTGTAAATTATACTACTTATCATAATTTCAACACTACTGTGATATCAGACCTCCACACACAATAGACTACCCAATTTACTCTTACAATTAGTACATTTAAATCATTTTTCATTCATAGTAAACTCAACTTTCATCAACACATTTGGACTCGATTCCATTTTAAATTCGAACCACAATCATCAACCTTTACACATAAATAAAACATTTTAGCAAAAGATTTTCCCACTTAATTACTGGGTCCCAGATGTTCCTATACATAAATGGATCCATTTCCGCTAATTTATTTATTTTCATTATTATGTATAGTTGGTTGCATACAATCTGGCTACTGCTCCATCCACATTATAAAATTCATTTAATACAACCTACAAAATTGGAGTAAACTTTATTATTCGCTCCGAGCGTTAACAAAGTGTCAAAGCAAAATCGACCGACCTGCTCATGGTGGCGGTTTTTTGAAATTTTATAAGGACGCTTTGTGTATGTTTAAATGAGACATTTAAAAAAATGCCGTGTCACGCTAGTGATATTATGTATTAATATAAACAGAAAATAAAAACGCACTATAAATTCTTCACTTTCCAATATTGATTATCAGTTTGATTTTGTATGCATAACCTCACTATCGCAGTTTATGTCAATAAATATTTATTAACGAAAAAGAAAATATTTTGTTGCACTATAAATTACAGTATAAATTAATAACTAATGAATTCTAACAATTGTATTCGGTTATTATCACTACAAAATAAAATATTCAAGTTTAACAAAATAATCCCATAAGACTCAATGTTAAAACGTCCTTACAAAATCTGACAGCGTATCACGTGACTGTACGTAGAGGGGAGACGCACGGAGCCAATAGCCACATCTTTGTTGATGTTAGTTATTACTGTTGAAAAAAAAAAAATTTTTTTTAAAAATTATCATATCACAATCAGTTGGCTGAGGTAATACATGGTAACCATTATGTCACTTTGTTCGGTTTGCTCTTTGACACCTTTCAGAAACATCACTCAACTTTCGTTCAGTTGCCATAAAGTCATCGAAATGTAAACTCAAATTTTTTTGCATCCCACATGTTGGGAATTTAAATACCTTACCTTGGGGCATTATTCCTGTTGCCTTTTGCCCATCACAAGGCATTTTAAGTAAATATGCATCTGTAAAGCATACATTTTATATTTGAAGGGTTATTACCCCTATATTTCTTTGGTGGCTCAGCTAGCATCCAGACTGTGAGTATAACCACTTGTTTTAAACCTTAGTCAGAATTTAAATATCAATTTTACATTAATAAAATAGGTTATACAGTGGAACCTCGATAACTCAGATTAATCGGGACCGCGGCCGATCCGGGTTATCGAAAATCCGGGTTAGCAGGAGATATGGTAAACATGAATAAAATACGGTATACTTACAGATAAACTACGTTAGAATTGAAATAACATGAAATAAATATAAATATGCACAGTACCTACACATCTAAATTACTAAAGACACGCAAACACAAACCTAAGCAAACGGAAGCTAACAATACAATACTGTATTCATACAGTCACAATCGGAACGATGTTTTGTTATTATGTATTAAGAACAGTGAACACTAAGACCATTGATTAAAAAATAATTTTTTAAATAGTCTTTCTTAAACAATGCTAACACAGTTTGAAATAAAAAATAAAGGAATACTACAGACAGGTGCTTGTTGTTTCTGCCGGCTTGTGCCATGAGTCATTTTTACTATCGTATAGTTCAAATTACACAAATACACATCTCTCAAATATTATATTACATTCATACATTTTTATTGTTGAAATATTTATCTGATAATTAACTATTTTGATGGGAAATAAGCCACAATTAAATTGAAAAAATAATTTTATTAACATTTCGACGCCCAGAACGGATGTCATTGTCAAAATACAAAATATGTACTGTAAATCAAAATGTTTATCTGATGAAAATCGGTCCGGGTTAGCCGGACTTCCGGGTTATCGGGGGCCGACTTATCGGGGTTCCACTGTACTTACTTTTAGGTCTTACACTGATGATGATTTTGTAATAAAATCGAAAACGTTTTGTTCTGATGTAGCCCTTTAGGGATTTTAATAAATTTTATACCTTTTACAAAGGATTTATTCCAATTTTTGTGATTGATGGTATACAGCCAACTACAGGAAAACTTTTCTTTCCTTGTGGATTTTGGAAAATATATGTTCGAAATAAGTCTGGAAATAGATAAAATGACTAATTCTAAGCAACTTTTGTTCTATAAAGTTTTTTCACCAAGTTAATACTTTTCGCGTTATTTGCGAGTGAATATGTTAATTTTTCTACAAAATAACCACGTTTTCAGACGGTTTTTCGCAAATAACTCAAAAAGTAAGTATTTGGTCGAAAAATTCTTATCAAAAATATAGCACGTAAAAAAGTGAAAAAGATGGTGTGTGTATATTAGGTCACTATACCTAGTAGAAGCAGAGTTATAGCAAATGAAAAATAGGTTCATATTCGAAAAATTCCCAATCGAATATTTTAACGTGCCATAACCAAAAACGAGGCACTTATTTGGGGAAAACTCATTTTAACTTTTTTAAAGTGTTTAAAAAATGCTTATTCTTGTTTTTTAAAAAAAATTTTTTAGCATCAAAAGTAAACAAGTACGCTCAAAATAAAGTTGGTCCCTTTTTTTGGTAAGAAATCGGGAAAATCACCCCCTAATTAGCATTTCAAATGAACTTAATTGTTACTACTTCACAAGTTTTTACTCACGTATGTATTGATCATATGATCTGTAAGTTTCATCGGTTCCAAGTGCTTATTTTTGAAAGAGCTGTAGTTAAAAGGGTTCACTTATCACGAGTGTATACAAATTTAGAAACACCGAATCTTAACCAATTTTTGTCTTACAGAAAAACAAAAGAATACAAAATACTCAGAAAAGTAAAGCCGACTTTTTTTATTGTTTAAGATTTTTGGTATCTCTAACAATTTTTAAATTATTTTGAAAAAAAGCATTTTTTGCAAAATTAAAATTTTTAAAAATTTTATTTTAAAACCAAATTTTTTCAAAAATAAGCATTTTGAATCGATGAAACTTACAGATCATATAAACACAAAATATGTAAAGTAACTTGTGAAGCAGTAACGATTAATTTCATTTAAGTTGTTAATTGCGGGGTTGATTTTTTTTGCCAAAACAAAAGGGACCAACTTTATTTTGAGCGTAACTTGCTTACATTTGAAGCTTGAAATTTTTTTATAAAAACAGAAATAAAGCTTTTTTTTATTTTAAACACTTTAAGAAAGTTGAAATGTTTTTTCCCCAAGAATGCTTCATTATTTGGATATTTCACATTGAATTATTATAAGTATTTGGAATTTTTCGAATATGAACCTATTTTTCATTAGCTATAACTCTGCTTTTGCTAAGTATAGAGACCTAATACATACACCGTTTTTTTCACTTTTTTATAGGCTATAGTTTTGCTAAGAATATTTTTTTCGACAAAATGCTTACGTTTTGAGTTATTTGCGAAAAACCGTCTAAAAACGTGGTTATTTTGTTCAAAAATGAACATATTCACTTGCAAATAACTCGAAATCTATTGATTTGGTGAAAAAACTCTATATAGAACAAAAGTTGCTTAAAATTAGTCAGTTTATCCATTTCGGGACATATCTTGGACATATATTTTTTTACCCCCGAGATGGGGTTAAACTCACCCCCAGGGCAAGAGCACACATCGGCACCATATAACTTTTTTTCTTTGACATGTTAGCTATGCGTACGCCAAATTTCATGTCAATATAAGCGGTTCTTTAAAATTTACAGCAAAAACCGTGAAAGAATGTACTATTACAGCGAAGACATTTTTGAGGAACCGCAAATTATGATGAAGGAACTCGCAGGCAGCTCCCAATGTCCCAATACGTCGGCCTAAAAATGAATATGGTAAAAACAAAAATAATGACAAACACGGATGACCCCAGACGTATAACTATAAATAGCAGTGATATAGAACAAGTCCTAGGAATATATTTACCTAGGCCAAATCCTGAAACTTAACAAGATAACCAAGGTGCGGAAATTACTAGAAGAATAAGACTAACATGGGCAGGATTTGCAAAACTTAGTTGGATACTCCAGAACCGCAAAATACCCTAATACTTGAGGAGCAAAGTGTTCAACCAGTGCATCCTCCCTATCATGACATATGGATGTCAAACCTGGACCCTAACTAAGACAAATATGAATAAACTAGCTACAACAGAAAGAGCAGTGTTAAGTATACGACAATACGACTGTCGGATAAAGAGAGGAACGACTGGGGTAAGATCAAAAACAAAACTCGAGGACATAACAACAAGAATTGACAAACTTAAAGACCAACGTTGGAACGCAACAATACAACACTGGAGACCTTACGAAAGTAAACGACCGAGAGGAAGACCACAGATGAGGTGGGTTGATGATGTTAAAAGAGTAGCCGGAACAAACTGGAAATCTGTTGCTCAGAATAGATACCGATGGAAAGAGTTGGGAGAGGCCTATGTCCAAACATTATTATAGTGTCATAGAAAAGTTGCGCACAAAAAAAGTTCATTAGCTCTTTTAAAATTGGAGTAACACAAGAGAGCGTGCCCACAGTCCTAACTCCTGAATTTTAGACAGTCGGTGTTTATGTTGGTGAATTTTTAAACCTGAATAATCTAGCACCTCAATAGATAGGTTAAATTATAATAATCAACTTGAAAAAAATGCTTTTGACCAGGTGTGTATAGTGCACCAAAACCTTCAATCGATAGGAACAAGTCATGATGCCCTTCAAGAATTTGTAAACGATGAAAAAAATGTTCTTGATATGTGTGTGAGCGAACATTGGAAAACCATCGATCAATTGTCCGCATATAATTTGGTGGGATATTCACTGGCATCAGCATTTTGCAGGCAAAATGGATATGGAGGCAGAGCTATTTATTTAAGGAATGGTATAGAGTACGTACATAGAAGTGACATAACCATATTTGGCAATGAAGAATGTTTTGAGTGTTCTGCCGTAGAACTCTCATTTTATAAAAAAAAAGGTCATAATCATATGTATATACAGAACAAGCACAAAACCTGTTTATGACTTTTTAGTAAAACTTGAGTCGGTTCTAAATGTAAGTACTACTGAATGAGCATTGCACATGTTTTATTGCTGGAGATTTTAATTTAGATATTATAATGAATGGACAGTAATGCTAAAGATTTCAGTGAATTTGCTCCTTCTATTTTAGAATGTACACGGGTAGGTAGGACTTCTCAAAGTTGTATTGACAATATTTACACTAATATAAACATTTTTAATGTAGAGGTGGTAGGCACTCATATGTCTGACCATACTGCCCAGGTGTCCTTTACTTTGCAAATAAGTGGAAAACTGAAAAAAGTTAAAAAAATAATTTATAAAAGCATGCTTTCGTGTCTGTTGTTATGCTCTAGGATTTGTTGCACTTGTTTTTTCAAAAACTCTCTTTTTTTTCTGCATATTCTAGTCGCTTGTATTGAAATATTTATAAATGAAACGTAAAAAAGAGAAGTATGTATTTGGACTTTATTTAAATAATAAATTATTATCAAGTATTCGCGTTAACAATTAAATTTTTTATATCAAGAATTGTTTCGGGCTACGTATTGGAGCTGAGTAATTTACATCAACACTACAACTTTTTACAATCCTCATTCATTTTCAAAATTCCTTCATCGTTTTGACACGTAATTTCTCAGCACGTCGTCCATCACCGTAATTTTTCCAAGAACGCTACCAAATGAATTTTTGTCCATCTCTCAACTTGACAATAAGATTTTCAAAATGAAGAAAAAAAAACAAACGAAGTGGTCTCGGGCTCAAATGAGCCGCTACAGCGGGTGTTCAAAAATAAAGTGCCCCCTCACAATTAATTTAAAAACCACCAGCTACCTGATATACTCCAAGGAAATTAATGATCTAAAAGATGAATGAAAATACTAACAAAATAAAAAAAGTAAATCAAAAATGTAATTTAGCTACCTTTTTTGAACAGCGGCATATACACTCGGGGACCTTTGAAAGTTGACCAGATGAATTTGAGTCCGTTATTAAAGTAGTACCAGGGGCGCAGTCAGTTTTTGTGTACTTGGCACTATTTATAAATAACCGCAATTTACGTGGGTAACGTGGGCATATTCAATTTAACTATAGAATAAAATTTAATGTAGATTGTAGAATCCCTGGAAAACGAGAGCCCTAAAGCCCTCTACTCTACCAAAGACGAATGGAAGAAGAGATATCCCGAAACTACATAACAGACTTATTTGATCTTCTCATCGACGCGCGACGCCTAACTTCGCTTATAGTCTAGTCGCAACATAGATCCCGTGGACAATTTTAGTTCGCCGCGATTTGATGGTGGATGGTGGTATTCTAGGTTTTCTGTGTCGCTGAATCCAATGGAAGTGGTCTGGAAGTGGTCTGGACGCCCAAATGTGGTGTGTTTAATTGTTATTAACAAATTATGGTAAAATTAGGGGTTTTTCAGGAATTATTAGAAGCCCAGTAAATAAATTGATAGTGTTAAGGTCTTCTCTGATATATTTTTGGTCGCTGAATCAAATGCGACTAGTCGCGATTACTCAAAATATGTTCTTATTTTGTTAATAACAAAATAATAGTTTATTTGCCGCAAAGCTCGAAATGTGCTATCTATTATTATCTTATTATATTATTATCCTGCAAAACTTCGTTATTCACTTATGTACCTCATGTGCACATCTGGGAAATACTTTAAAAATAATCAGAACCAAACTAGAGAATGACGAACGATACATTGACAACTAAAACGATGGACTCTTCATTATCTCTATTACATCCATGAAAGAATTAGAGAAAATATTTGTCACAACTTACGGAACCAATAGATACAGACAATGAAATAAGACAGGGGGATTTACTAATTTATTATGCCATATGTTATTTAATCTAATCTTGGATTAAGTCATAAAGAACGTCAATAAAAGAAGAGAATAGAGAATGGGGAATAATGAAATTAAAATTCTTTGTTACACAGACGATGCAATATTGATAGCACAAAATGGCTATTGGCTATATTGTTCGCATTGAACAAGTAAGGGAAATAAGCTACCTAGGGATTACACTGTCCAACTATGGAGACGTTGAAAAAGATGTACGAGATCAAGTACAAAGAGCAAATAGGTTAGCAGGATGTCCTAATAACACTATATGGCGTAACCGAGACATTAACTGTGAGATGAAATCAAGAATCTGTAAGACTAGTGTTAGACCAATAATGACAAAGACATCAAAAACAATACCCGATACAGCCAAAACACAAAGAAGGCTGGAAACAGCAGAAATGTGAATACTCAGAAGAATTACGTGAAACACACTGAGAGACCGTATAAGGACACAAGCAACCAAGTGACGTCAATAACGTCGAGGAAACGTCAGCTTTTGGTTGAATATATACACGTGTTTGAACATTACGTCGTATAAACGTCCTTTGTAGGTGATTTTAAATACGTAAGATTAATGACGTTGAAATACGTTTAAAAACACGTTTTCATTTCCGACATTTTTATTTCAGACAGCCCAAGTCTGCCATCGCAAAAATGGGAGAAGCTTAACGAGTTAATGCTTATAATGTTAATGTTGTATATTGACATTGACTCGTTTATAAGCTTAAATTGTCATAAGAAATTTTTCATTTATTGTTTAAGTGTTTTGTGTGGTATTAAAATAAGACTTTTCATTTAGATATTTAGTGAAGAAACGTGTTAATTAACAGATTTTTATTCGTTTTTCTCAAGTGAGTTAGTTTAATGCAATAGATCTTCTTGCAAACGGTTTGAGGTTATGTGTTTTGTTTTGGTGAATATTTCTGTTAATGAACTAATTATGTGTTATCGAGTTTAATTAAATTAATTTGTTAATAAATTATTTATTAGTTTATATGTTGTTTCAGTTTTGACACAGTAAGTACCTATACCTATATCTATATAAAAAGTGAAAATTCTATAATGTTGCATCGAGGGTATTGTAATTATATGCATTTGGTTTTACTTTTAGCCTATAAGCTAAATTTAAAACAGTTAAATAAAAAATTGCAATACCAACAATGCCCATACGAATAATTATTATTGTGCATTTTTAAAACCATAAAATGAAAAATATTCTAAAAAAAACGACATAAAAACTACGTTTTATATATCACGTATTTAAAACGTGATAAAAATGACGTCAGTTATGGTGGGACATATTCACGTGACTTTCGACGTCAAAAAACGTGACAAACTGACTTGGTTTGGTGATAATTATGACGTCTTTTCAACGTTTTGTAAACGTTATTTGGTTGCCCGGGGAGTGGTGAAGTCAGAATATAATGTACTGTACAGGGTATAAACGAGTGAACTCTAAATATAAAAGATGGAGTGACAATCTTCGATGGAGGCAACAACCCACCAGTGAAGAAGCAAGGTTGTTTATATAAAGCAAGAAGAAGAATACTCAATTTCACCCATCCCTCTCGTCCTGGGACGTGCGCTAGTGCTAGCATTGCTTCTTCTTCATCTTCTTCTTTTTGTATATAGACATGACTCTGTCTGTTTTTTCAATGTGTCTCTAGTAAGTTGTCATTCCATCGTTTTCGTGGTCTTCCGACTGATCGTCTTCCTCTTGGGGAACCGTCTCTCGCTGTGCTGACTACTCTATTCTCTATTTGTTGTCATTCGGCTTATGTGGTCATCCCATTCTATTCTTCTGTTTCTTACCCAGTTATTAATGTTATCCACCTTGCATCTCCGTCGTATATATGTACTTCTAGCTCTGTCCCATAGGAGTCTTACCATCGATTTTTCGAAGGGTTAGCATTGCAAAAAGTGAAATTCTTACAACAAAATCGATTGCAACCAATTGTTCAACAATATTTATTTTTAATACATTAGGGGGCGTTCAAGTATTACGTAACGCAATTTTGGAAGATTTTTGACCGCCCCTCCCCCATGTAACGCACCGTAACGTTTTTCTGTGCCCCCCTCTCCTGCCTAAACGTTACGTAACACCCAAGTTTCTATTTGAACCTAAAAGAAGTTACAATACAGGAGTTCACCGTAAAAAAATAAACGAAAGTTGGCAGATTTTGATTCCGTAGTTTTACTTTATCGTACTACATACGCAGTATGAGTATAATAGATAAAGTAATAGGATCGTGCAAAAAATTTTTTTTCAGATTTCACTTTTTTTCGACGTTTTGAGTCCCCCTGAGTCTAAAAAGCAAATAAAAAAAAACATGTCGGAAGTATGTACGTACGTATGTCGCCACCGCCCATCAAAAACTACTGGACCGATTTCGATGAAATTCGGTATGAGTAAGTTTAAGAGAATTTTGTCGAGAAACTAAGCTTTTAAAAAAAACCTCTCAAAGGGGGGCCGAAATAGGGGGTTATTTGGGGCCCATTTTTGCAAATTTTGACCGAAACGAATGAAATTTAACTTAAAGTTAGCTCATCGATAGGTAAATAGAAATACGGAATTTGACATTTCCAAATCCAAAATGGCGGCCAGCATGGCCGACCGCCCACCCGATACATTTCCCTACCAATCTAAAAACTTGTTTAAGATAAATTTAATTTGAAAAAACATTTATATAGCCTAAAGATGGGGCTATAACAAGAATATTATAGTTTTTCAGAAAAAGTTATGGGTTGCCTATATTTAAGGGGTCAAAATTTGACATACATTTGAACTAAATTTTCTCAAAAATGACTCTAAGAAATTTGTTTATTTTTTAATATATTTTTGATATCCTATCGGTAAATTGAATAACATTGGTCAGATTTCTAAACTCCTCATAGGAGGGGAGTTATGAATTTTTTATAAAAAAATATTCGAGTGCCCGTAACTACCTCTGTAATAGAAACTAAAATTTGAAATTTGGCAGACATATATAGTGTTTTATTACCTATTAGCACAATAAATTTTACCTACAATATGGCTTCCGGTTTAACCGGAAATGAAAAAAAAATCTTAATTTTTTACATACGCCCTATATATTTTTACATATTTTGAAAGAATGTAAAATTATCTTTCCAATGACATAAAACTCGTTGCTGTAACTCAAAAACTCGAAAAGTTACAAAAAATTGAAATTTTACTAGAATCTTGTGTGTGTCCCCTCTCACGCGATCATAGCAGAGCATTATTATAGGGCAGTCAATGAGGGTATTTGGCTCCGAATTCCATCCTACTACATCGATATACTTGATATTTTCACAGTAAGTAGGGAATAGCTCAAGAAACAAAATCTACCCTATATACTATGGCGCTTTTATCTTGGGGTAATTCCCACCCCTTCAAGGGGGTGGAAAATTTATTGGTCGAAATAAGCATGGAAGTGGCTAGAGAACCTATTTTTAAGCAAAAACTGATCTATACTTTTTTTTTGAGAACTCAATACTTTTTGAGTTATGCGTAGTTGAAAATTGGCCATTTTCATTTAAAAATGACACGTTTTCGGACGGTTTTTTGTGAATACCTTAAAAACTATGCATCAAACTAAAAACACTATTTAAAATTTTTTTTTAATTATAAATAACAAAGAGATTCGTTCCTTCGTAAATTTTCTATTTATAATACAAAAAGAGATATGGTAGGTAAAAAGAGTTTGTTTTTTGGTGCATGCTCAAAGTGCTCATGCTCTTGTAGTGTTTGAAAAGGCCTTTAAAACGAGCACCGTTAAATGTCGGTTACATTCAAACTAAGCGAGATATGGTGCAAAAAAATATATGACTAATGTACTTTAAGAAAAAATGAGAAGTACATACATTTAACCCCTCATTCACCAGAATTTAAATGCATTGTTTTTCTTTTGCAATACCTCTTAATATAGTGTTATTTCTACTTTCAAAAAGTTGGACGGGTGAAAAAAATAAGATCAAATTATAGAGCGCATTTTTAAATTTTCTTAAAATTCTTCCTTTTGCTCCATGCAATTCGAAAATAAAAATGTTCTATCCCCGAGAAGTGGTGAGAACCGTCCCCATGATAAAAGCGCCATAGTATATAGGATATACTTTGAATTAGGAGATTGAGCTTTGGGCTACTCCCAAAATTTCATTACAATCCATGTAGTAAAATGCAAATATTGTAAACTATTAATTTCTCAGAAAAATGGACTAATTTGACATGAAAGTATGACTAATATTCTATTGATTTATGCAATAATCTATAGTGTGTCCCCGAACATTTTCTCAAATGCGGGAATTAATGATGCGTAGAACCATAAAATATTTTCAAGTATACAAGGTGTTTCTAAAATATCAAAATAACGAGTAACTTTGTTATTTTTATAGAATGCCAGTATCTAGTACGATAACGATGATAGATCGGTACGATAAAGTTCTCGGGCGGCCCTTCCGTCCAGCGTTTTTTTATTTAAGTTAAAAAACAATGCGCCGTAACGTTTTACAAGACCCCCTCCCCCTAATTGCGTTACGTAATACTTGAACGCCCCCTTATGTCGTCCCTGCCATTTTCAACTATCGAATGTGAAAAGTGGTACTTTTCAGGAGAGCAAAATAACTCTTTTTTAGAAACTACTAAATCAGCGCATTGACAATTGGGAAAATTTTTATATTTTTTGTATGTAAGGTTTAATCCTTGTTAGATTGATAACAAATTTAAACTGCTTATCATTTTTTTCTTTCCAAAAAATCATATTTGTTACTTTGCTTTTTGTATAAATCAAAGATTTGTTTCGGTCCGATGTTTCAAAGTAGCGAATGTATAATAGCGAATAACTGTATAATCAAATAATGAAAATCCGTTGAAATGAAATCATAAACTGCCTCACAAGAATTTCTTGGAAGCGATACTGAAACAAAATTCGCTCAAATTGTAAACACATGCGTTTTGTTCTTCTCAGTAGTTTAGCATTTTCGACAGTGTACAGATTATAATTTTGAATAACTGTTATAAATTACAACACAAACTAACGAATGTGACACATTCGACATTTAGCGTTGTACAAAAATATACCTTTAGTTATATTTATACAAAACAAAAGTATCGAATATACCATTTTCGTCAGTTTGCAGTCAACCAAATGGAAAAATGTTCATATTCGATGGTTTAAACAGCATATTTCCCGCGCTCCTAATCAAGCTACAATAACGAGATTTTGCCACAAGATGTATCACTTATAATGCGAATGCGAGGCCAAGGTATCGAATATGAAAAACCCGATTTTCCACATTCGATAGTTGGAAATAGTAGGAACGATGTGTCAGTATCGTATACTCGTATATTATCATATTATATCCTTCAAATAAAAGAAGAAAGTCACGAAGAATGCGCCCCTGCGTTTGTCGAGTGCCATTGTTAGGACGAAAACTTCTCTGGCCGACTCCTCAGAAAGTAATTTACGTGAAGATGGTATTTTTTCACAATGCAACGACAAAAAGTTATTTGAATCACCGGAAGCCGGTTTAAAAACTAATTAACTAGTGTTAAATAATTATATTTTATAGATACGAAAATGTGTGATGAAGGTGTGTCTAGCCTAGACTCGCAGGAAATTTTTCAACTTGACCTCTTTTCTTTGTTTGTGTTCAATTATTGTTAATTGGAAGTATGACATGGCAAATCAAGAGAATGACCTTTATTGTTGCTGATATCCAAATTTGCATTTTTAAACAATGCTAAAGGTTAAAGTTAATGAGAATTGATAAGAACACTATCTTTTTTCTTTAGAACCGTCATCATAGTCATTTAAAATTTCCTGAAATCGTTCACTATCAGCTGCTGCGCGAAATAATTCTTCTACTGTGGAATCACACCAATGCCTAATATTACCCAACCATGAAAGTTTCTTTCGACCAATCGATCTCTTTCCCTCCACTTTTCCGTATATTATAAGGCGAAGTAGATGGTATTTAGGTCCTCTAAATATAGGGCCGAAGTCAGGGCCGCCGCTACCATGTGTGCAAAGTGTGCATCGCACACGGGCGGCCGATTATAGGGGCGGCCAAAAGCAGGCCACTGATGATAATACTTTTTTTAAAACGAAAATAAATTCAAAAAATTAAATAGTAATGATTCAGATATTTCTATAAACTCTAATATTCCAAACAATCTAAACAAAAATGCCAGAAAATGTTATTTATTAAATGAACTGCCCTTTTGCAGCTATAGTCATAAAGTAGTTCCGGGAATGCTTATAGTTCAAAATGGCTGGCGGATTTCGGACTTTAAGATATTTCTATCTACGTGGCCCATATGCGATTTTTTCAAATTCTGAACATTTATGATTTGTTAAGAGAGTACGATACGACAATAGGATACTTTCCGAGAATTTAGATAAGTGCTTGTTAAGTTGCTCTCACTGAGTAATAAAAAAGTCTTTTTTATTACCAGATGGTTTAAAAAATCTTTTTTATGCTTATGTACTTTATGCTTATGTATTGTTATGGATAGGGTTATAGTTCAGTCTAAGTTGAGAATTTGATGATTTTAGACACGCTTTTCTTTTGCACACTACTGTATTTCAAACAGGCCTGGGTCCCGCGTACCAAAAAAAAGTTGATTAATAGCAAGCTGAAAACTTGTTAATAGCTTAACGGTGTCTAGTCGGGCAAACTTTGATGTACAGGAACACTAGAACAGGGGAAGTTTTAATTGTGGAACAGTTTAAAAATTTGGAACGTCAGATTACGAAAACGCCCTATGTATTTTGTCGAATAGAACATCCAATTGATTTGTTACCCTTTCATTAAACTCTCATGCAAAAATCAGACTGACATGACTAACCAACATGATTCCTGTCATTTGACATGTTCTTCGTGTTCTACTCATTAAAATGCCCAGTTGGTGATTAACACCAGTCTGATTTCTGCATGAGGGTTTAATGAAATGGTAACAAATCAATTGGGAGTTATGTCCGACAAAATACATGGAACGTTTTCGTAGTCTGACGTTTCAAATTTTTAACCTGTTCCACAATTAAAACTTTCCCTGTTCCAGTGTTCTCATACATCAAAGTTTGTCCGAATAGACACCGTTAAGCTATTAACAATTTTTCAGCTTGCTATTAATCAAATTTTTTTGGTACGCGGGATCCAGGCCTATATATTTAAATATAGTGACGTCGAGATCAGAGCAGTTATTATTCATATACGCGATATGGTGTCCTGCATATTTCTTTAAATACTAGTACCTACGTTTGAAACGACTAAAGTGTTGGAAGGGGGCGGCAAATATTAAGTTGCACACGGGCGGCCAACACTTTAGCGGCGGCCCTGGCCGAAGTATTCTGTTTTTCTCCTCTTTGAGATGTTTGAAGTGTGTGAAACCCACGATATCTTTAGGATCCGTCGGTAGTACCACAATTCTAATGCTCCTAATTTGTTAAGCACTGTGATTTTTAACGTCCATGTCTCATAACCATGCAATAGGATAGAGCACACATAATATTTCAGGACCTTCTTGCAAAGTTTCCGCACAAACCTTATGAAAATTAGGTCCCAGTGGATTTAGTTCATACTTTGGGAAACTACTCTTTGAAGCATCCTGATAAAAAGTTCTCATGGGCACATCTCGAATCTCTATCGTATGGAGGATATTTTCAAGATATAGAGGCGCAAACTCGGAAAATTATAAGATTTACCGGGTATTCCAATTTCCAATTCCTGAGTTACTGGTTATCTGGCAACATGTAGAAGTTTGGATTAAATAAAAGTACTAGTAGTCTAGGATTTTTTCCTGGCTATCCAATGCAACCTTTACTTTGACCTTGACCTTCAACGGACGTCATTTTCTAGAGTTTCGAGGGTTTTCGGCATTTAATTGATGCAAATGAATTACTGGAGGTTTTTTTGGGGTCGCTAAACACGAATATGCCACCAGAACCGACTCCCGGACCGCCTGGTTTCCAAGGTCAATGAAAGGGGCTCCTGGAGTTTCGAGGGTCTTCGGTACTACATAAATGCAAACGGATTACTCATAGGTTTTTGGAGTGGCTGAACACGAATACCCTATCAGAACAGACATCGGAGTACCTGGTGCCTAAGGGAGCGTTCAAGTATTACGTAACGCGGTTTTTGAAGATTTTTGACTCCCCCTCCCCCCTACGTAACTCAATTTTTGAAGATTCCCCTCCCCCACCTGCGTTACGTAATACTTGAACGGCCCCTAAGGCACGTCATTCTTTGGAGATTAGATCGTAAGCTTTCGGTACTAAATTAATGTAAACTGATTACTCACAGGTTTTTGGGTCTGCTGAACGTGAATACGCCATCAGATCCGACCCACGGAGCACCTGGTGCCTAAGACAGGTCTTCTTCTGGATTTTCGACAGGTTTCGGCATTAAATTGATGCAGATGGGTATTATTCATGAGTTTTTGGGGCTACTGAACACAAATACGCCATCAGAACCGACACCGGGGCCGGGGTACCTGGTGCCTAAGGCACGTCATCTTCTGGGGTTTCGAGAGTTTCGGTATTAAATTGATGTAAGCGGATTTCTCTTGTGTTTTTGGGGTTGCTGAACACGAATATGACTTAGATAAAATACTCTGGAGTATCTAGTGACCACGATGAATAACACTATCAAAATAGAATATAAGAAATCCATCTTAAAATAAATGAAGGAAAAACATTGTCAGATATAAATTGAGTTTATGTTTTTAAATAATTAAAACAATTGAATAGCACATCATAGTTATTTTAATAAAAATCTACAAATAGCAAAAAAAACTTTTCACCAATGTGTACGCTTTCTTTGAACAGCAACTTAGAAAACCTCCGAGTACTCGGTGTGTACCAATCCGTTACATCAATTTAGTACCGAAAACTCTAGAAACTGCAGAAGATGACGTGCCTTAGGCGTTAAGTGCTCCGGTGTCTGTTCTGATGGCGTATTCGTGTTCAACAACTCCAAAAAGCCATGACTAATCCATTTGTATCAATTTAATGCCGAAAACTCTCGAAACTCGAGAAGATGAATAACTTTAAGTACCAGGTGCTCCGTGGGTCGGATCTGATGGCGTGTTAGTGTTCAGCGACCCCAAAAAGCCATGAGTAATCCGTTTTTATCAATTTAATGCCGAAAACCCTCGAAACTTCAGAAGATGACGTGCCGTAGGTACAATGTAATTCGTGGGTCGGATCTGATAGTGTATGCGTGTTCAGCAACTCCAAAAACCTAAGAGTAATCCATTTGATTCCTCCGAAACTCCGGAAGATAACCTGTCTTAGGCACCAGGTGCTCCTGTGTCTGCACTGATCACGTATTCGTGTTCAGCAACCCCAAAAACCTATAACTAATCCGTTTGCATTAATGTAATACCGAAGACCCTCGAAACTCCAGGAGCCCCTTTCATTGACCTTGGAAACCAGGTGCTCTGGAAGTCGGTTCTGGTGGCATATTCGTGTATAGCGACCTCAAAAAACCCTCCAGTAATTCATTTGCATCAATTAAATGCCGAAAACCATCGAAACTCTAAAAGATGACGTAGCTTGCAGTGGGCCTGGACACCACGTGCTTCGGAGGTCAATTCTGATGGCATATTCGTGTTTAACGATCCAAAAACCCATGAGTAATCTGTTTATATCAATTATTTAATGCCGAAAACCGAAAACCCTCGAAACTCTAGAAGATGACGTCCGTTGAAGGTCAAAATAAAGGTCGCCATTGGATAGCCAGGAAAAAATCCTAGACTACTAGTACTTTTCTTTGATCCAAACTTCTACATGTTGCCAGATAACCAGTAACTCAAGGAATTGGAATATCCAGTAAATCTTATAATTTTTCGAGTTTGTGCCTCTATTTGAAAATCCTCCATACAATCGAGTTGTGCCCATGAGAACTTTTCATCACAATGCTTCAAAGAGTATTTTCCCAAAGTATGAACTAATTTCAGTAAGACATAATTTCCATAATATTTGTGCGGGGTACTTTATATCTACAGGTTTCTGTTGAATTAAACTGGTTTCCAGGTCAGAAAAGCCTTACATGATATTTCGATCCTGTTTATTATTTCTTAATGAAAGTCATAATTTACATTTATTTTCCCGCTGAGGTTCTAGCTCTATCCCATAGTTTCTTACCATCGATTTTTCGAAGGGTTTTCATCTCTGCTGTTTCTAGCATTCTTTTTGTCCTTTATGTATCACTTCGTGTTTCTGCCGCATATGTCATTATTGGTCTGATGACTGTTTTCTAAATTCTGCTTAATTATTTATATGGGAAATAAGCCACAAGGCTTATTTTTAATTTAAAATTGTGGCTTATTTCCCATATAAATAATTAATCATAAAAATGCCACAAGGAAATAGCTTCAGAACAACATCTAAATTCTGCCTTTCATTTCTTTTCCGATATTTTTATTTCTCCATATTGTCTCACTCAGAGGCAATCTGCGTCTCTGTTTGCTTTATTCACTTGATCTTCCACTTCCGTTTCGAGCTTTCCATAGTTAGATAGCGTGATACCTAGATATTTAAACTCCATCACTTGTTCTATAGGGCTTTTCATTCACAGTCATTTGTTTCGAGCTTCTGTCATGTGACACTTAATATTAATATATCTACGTCGTACGTTATTGGTATTACCAATGATACAAACCGAAGACGTATGACGTTGATATATTAATATTATGTGACACATGACAGAAGCTCGAAACAAATGACAATCGATGAAAAGCCCTATTATCTGAACCTCTGAATGTTAAATTTTCTAACACATATAAATATTAAATAGGTGCAGCATCCGTTGTAAATCATCTTCACTTTGAGAGATTAGTATTGCGTCATCTGCATATATCAGATTATTATTTTAAGTTGTGTTTCTCTCATTTGGTATCCTTTTTTAGTTCTTACTTTTTTATTATTTCATCTAAAGTCAGGTTAAACAATAGAGGGCTCAAGGAATCCCTCTATCTTATCCCATTGCCAGCTTCATTTGGATCAGGTGGTTCTTCTTCTACTTTTACTGCTATTGTGTTGTTCTGGTAGATATTTTAGGTAAACTCCACCATTGCCTGGTCCCAAGCCCAGGATGAGAAAGGAGGAGGGTTGTGCGTGAGGTTAGCGACCTCACCACATAAAAAATAATATTGCTAAAGAAACCTCTACAAGCCTCGGAAATAGGACGGATAACGCGATGACGAAAATGGCCACGGAAATGGATTTGAGAAAAACAACGTACATAGGATGTTGGAATGTCCGAACAATGTTTGAAACAAGTAAAACACATCAAGTGGCAAAAGAAATGGATAAAAATAACATTAGTATATTAGCTGAAAATAGATGGAAGGGATGTGGAAAAACAAGAATTGAACACGCCAAAACGGTTATATACTCGGGAAAATGTGGCGAAAAAGACCGACACGAGAGTGGTGTTGCATTCATGATTTCAAAAGAAGCAACAAATGCCCTAATAGAATGGGAAGCCATCTCGGATAGAATAATAATGGCTAGATTCAAAGCGAGATATAAAAATCTAATAATTGTTAATGTATATGCACCAACAAATGAAAAAGAACAGGACATAAAAGATGAGTTTTACCAACAGCTGCATACGATAAAATACAAACTAAATATAAAAAAGATATTGTGATGATAATCGGAGATATGAATGCCAAAATAGGAACGAATAATAGTGGAAGAGAAACTGTAATGGGGAAAGAAGGATTGGGACAAATTAATGAGAATGGTAACATGTTTATAGATTTCTGCACCCAAAATAGTTTGTCATAGGTGGAAGTATATTTCAACACAAACGCATACATAAAGTAACATGGACATCCCCCGATGGACAAATACACAATCAGATTGACCACATAACCATAGATAAGACATGGAGGCACTCACTCTTAGATGTTAGAGCAATGAGAGGGGCAGACATAGGGTCCGACCACATGTTGATTAGAGCCAAAATCAAACTCAAACTAGCCAGAAGTAAGAAAACGCCAATGGAACAACGAGAAAGATATAACGTTCAGTGGCTCAAAGACGGAAATGAAAGTACTGAAGAATATAAGACCAAGTTAAGAGAATTATATAATAAAACTTACAACACAGAAAATGCCACAATAGAAGAGCTGTGGGATAAATACAAGTATGTATATACACAAGTAGCAAAAGAAACGATAGGAATACAAAAAATATTTAATAAACCATGGCTATCGAGAAGCACGTGGGAAAAAATAAACGAATGGAAACTACTTAAATGTAAAATGCTAAAAAATGATCTAAGAGATAGGGAACAAATGAAGAGAGAATATAGAGAGAAAGATAAAGAAGTTAAAAAAAGTGCGAGAAACGACAAAAGACAATATAACGAAGAACTGTTAATAGAAGCAGAAACAGCAGCAAAAAACAACGACATGGGAACTCTATATAAAACGACGAAAAAACTAAGCTCGCGCGGAAAAATGAATGTTGAGCATGTAAAAGACAAGAACGGGAAAATATTGAAGAATGAAAAGGAAATAGTTGAGAGATGGATCGAACATTTTAGAGAAGTATATGCCAACAGAATAATAGAACACGAAATGGAAAATGAAGAACTAAAGGAAGAACTAAGCTTCACCGAATCGGAATTCACAAAAAAAGAAGTAAGTAAAGCAATGCAACAGCTGAAAAGAGGGAAAGCAGCTGGAATAGATAACATTACCACAGAACTACTGAAAGCAGATAGAGAAACATCGGAAGAAATCCTGTATGTACTAATAAACAGAATATGGCAGGAGGAGAGAATACCTGATGATTGGAAAAAAGGTATAATTGTAAAGATACCCAAGAAGGGAGATCAAACGAATTGCAACAATTGGAGAGCAATAACACTACTTTCTACGGTGAGTAAAGTCATGACAAGGATGATACTAGAAAGAATGAAAGAAACTATAGACCAGTTGTTAAGACCAAACCAAGCGGGCTTCAGAAGTAATAAAGCATGCACAGATCATATTAACACATTAAGAAACATTGTAGAACAAAACAATAGAATGGCAGAGCAAAATCTATATAAATTTCATTGACTTTAGACAAGCCTTTGACCGGATTAACAGAGAAAAACTGTGGGAAATATTAAAGAGATATGGAATTCCATTAAAATATATAAGAATTATCAAAATGTTCTATGAAAACTATACCGCACAAATCATGCACAATGGGAAACTCACAGAACCAATCACATAGACAGTGGAGTCAGACAGGGGTGTATTCTATCTCCAACCATATTTTTGATCTTAATTGACTGAGTCATGAAGAAGGCAACGAAAAATAAAACAGGAATTAGATGGAATGGTTTCGGTCAGCTTGAAGATCTAGACTTTGCAGATGATATATGTCTGGTGTTCGAAAAAAGACAACACATGCAGAAAAAAACAGAAAAGGTGACAAAAGAAGCAAGAAAAATAGGACTAGAGATTAACACAAGCGAAACCAGACTGATGAAGATAAATACGGAAAGAGAAATGGGTATATTCATTGAAGGAGAAGAAGTAGAAAATGTACAGAAGTCTTGCTATCTGGGAAGCATAATTGACGCTAGCGGTGGAATAGAAGAGGAAATTAATGGAAGGATAACTAAAGCCCAAAATGCGTTCTATATGCTGAAGAAAACATGGGAGTCCAATAAATTAACAACCAAAACCAAAATCAGGATATTTAATACAAATGTAAAGAGCTTTTTGCTATATGCAGCAGAAACTTGGAAAATAGAGAAAAAGATTATACAAAAGGTTCAAACATTCGTAAATAGATGTAAATATTCGTGTCCGAAAAAAGACAACATATGCAGAAAAAAACAGAAAAGGTGACAAAAGAAGCAAGAAAAATAGGACTAGAGATTAACACAAGAGAAACCAAACTGATGAAGATAAATACGGAAAGAGAAATGGGTATATTCATTGAAGGAGAAGAAGTAGAAAATGTACAGAAGTCTTGCTATCTGGGAAGCATAATTGACGCTAGCGGTGGAATAGAAGAGGAAATTAATGGAAGGATAACTAAAGCCCAAAATGCGTTCTATATGCTGAAGAAAACATGGGAGTCCAATAAATTAACAACCAAAACCAAAATCAGGATATTTAATACAAATGTAAAGAGCTTTTTGCTATATGCAGCAGAAACTTGGAAAATAGAGAAAAAGATTATACAAAAGGTTCAAACATTCGTAAATAGATGCCTTAGACGTATATTGCAAATATATTGGCCAAATCGGATAAGTAACAAGGAACTTCGGAGAAAAACTAATCAAGAGCCGATAGCCAAAACGATAAATAGACGCAAATGGAAGTTTATTGGACACACATTAAGGAAAAAGGAAGATGATATAACCAAACAAGCCCTGGATTACCAACCAACTGGAAAAAGAAAACAAGGCAAACCAATGACATCCTGGAAAAGAAATATTACCAGAGAGCTAGAAGACAATGGGTTAACATGGAAAGAAGTGAAAGCCCTGGCCATAAACAGAGATGAATGGAGGGGGACTGTAGAGGCTCTATGTTCCAAATGGAATCAAGAGGAGTAAAGTAAGTAAGTAAACCTAGAAGAAAAATAAATTTCTCTGTTCCACTTCACAATGAAGACAGTTTAAAGATTTTGATATGGCGATTATTAAAAGTTTTATTATTAATTAAAATGTAATATTCCTCGTTTCTTCGATGAAATATTTAGCACAGTGATAATAATTGAAAAATTAATAAACGGCAATTAATAGAAACCACAAATCAACTTTAGGATTATGAATTTCTCATAATGCGGGTGGTCCAAAATTCCTAAAAGTACAATGATGCTGCACAAACTCAAAGACAATTTCTTTTTCTTCGGTATTAATTTTACAATTTCCACAGTAGTTAAAACTAAATTATTGATAGCACCGAACGACGCGGTCGCACTGTATATAATTTTTAAAGGGTGAACTTATAAAATATAATAAATTTAATTTTCTAATGTTCTTCTTTTTGTGTAGACATGACTCTGCCTGTTTTTTACATGTGGTTCCAGTAAAGTTGTCGTTCCATCGTTTTTGTCGTCTTCCCACTGATCGTCTTCCTATTGGGGAAACGTCTCTCGCCGTCCTTACTACTCTATTTGTTGTCATTCAGCTTATGTGGTCGTTCCATTCTCCTGTTCTGCTTTTTACCCAGATATTAATGTTGTCCATCTTGCATCTCCGTCGTATATCTGCACTTCTAGCTCTGTCTCATAGTGCCTTACCATACCATCGATTTTTCGACAGGTCTTCATCTCTCCTGTTTCTAGCATTGTTTTTGTCCTCTCTGTAACAGGTCGTGTTTCTGCCGCTAATGTCATTTTTTCTCTGATGATTGTTTTGTGTCTGATATTTTTATTTCTCCATATTGTTTCATTCAGGCAACCTGAGGCTCTGTTTCTGTTTGCTCTATTCACTTGATCTTCACTTCTGTTTCGAGCTTTCCGTAGCTAGATAGTGTGATGCCTAGATAAACTCCATGACTTGTTCCATTATCTGACCCTCCAACTCTAATAATTTACATCTTAGTAGATTTGCCGTTATAACCGTGCATTCGGTCTTTTTTGGGGAAATTAACATGTTAACGTTACTAGCGGTTATACTAAATTGGCGCAGCATTCGTTGTAGGTACAGGTACATCATCCTTATAGTACGGGATCCGAATATGAGGTCAAAATGTAGTAAATGTACCCAACTGCTTACCGGATGAAACATTTTTTTTTATTAAATTTCATACATAGACAAATATTTCTAGCATGGGTTGTCTATCAAAATCGTGTCATATCTATTCTTAAGGGGGGGCCGAAGGGGTTGAAATCAATATTCCAAATACATTTTTTTTCACAAGGAAAAATTTCCTGTAGTATACCAGGCTGTATACCATTAATTACAAGTAAAATTTAATAAAAAAAACAAGCTGAAAATGCGAGCTTTATCATAACGAAAACTTTGTTTATCTATTTACGTATTTTAATTCATAATATGGAAAATTGCTATTATGAAAAGTAGTTTAGAATTAATAATTATGTTTTAATGTGCAATTATATCATTCTAATTTAAATGTTATGAACTATAAAGGTAGTTTACTCTTGATCGAAATTCATATTTTTTATATACCTCGTATAAAATTAATAAAATTTTACATGATGGTTGCATTATAAATCTTAGAACATGAAGAGCTTTTTATGAATAACTTTTCTTCGTCAAATTAAAAATAAAAGAGTTATAAATGAAAATGTTGTTGGTATCCATAATTTAAGAAAAACCTTTAAATATTTTTTTTCCATTAGAAGGATGTAATTGCACATATCAGACCATAATTTTTTATACCAAACAATATTATTTCATATACTGTCGGTTCGCTAAACTCAGACACAACTGGTTAGTGATTTTAGTCAATAATTTAGCCAATTTGGCAAAAAAAAATTACTAATTAGTTAATAGTTACTAAATAATTAGTAATTTTTTAATTTTGGCAAAATTCGCAAAAACAAAAAAATTACCTACTAAAATCACTAGCCAGTTGTGTCGAGTTTAGCGAACCGACTATATTTTAATTTCATAGCAAATTGAACAGTCCATTTATAATAAAGGGGAGTCCGAATATTCGTATAAACCTTTTTAAAGCTGTTAATAAATTATTGCTTTTAAAATATACTCAAATTGTATTTTTGAACATCTTATTTATTTTATATAATAATTAAATTCACTATCAAATGCCATTGATGTTTTATTAATACTTAATTTCAAATTTAGTTTGACATTCACGAAGTGTCAAACTCAAATGTAAATAACCTATGCTTTGCTTAACAAATCGAGATTAAAAAACTAGCCTACTTAATAGCTACGATTTCAGCTGGACGTGTAGTGTGTCGGAACACATAATAACTAACACGAAATAAGCGGATTTAATTTTTTCGATTCGACAAGACGTACGTTTTGCAGTTTTCACGCTACATCTTATTGTGCGTTTTGAGTGATAGGATTTGTTCTCTGCTTATTCACAAAACGTACGTTTTGTCCAGTGTATAATGTGGCATGTAAACAGCAAAACGTACGTCTTGTCGAATCGAAAAAATTTAATCCGCCTATTCACAAAACGTACGTTTTGTCGAACGTTTTGCATGACACACAAAACGTACAATAAGACATAGCGTGAAAACGACGCTTAAATTTGCCGTGTTGAGTCATCTTACGTCGATTATTTTACTAAAGCAAGCCCAAGAATTATAAAGGGAATTGTTTGTTCCTCGGCACAAGTCAGCACAGATAGCCTGTGTTTTACTTCTTCATTCCGCGATGATTTCTTAAAGCGTCGTTTTCACGCTACGTCTTATTGTACGTTTTGTGTGTCATGCAAAACGTACGACAAAACGTACGTTTTGTGAATAAGTGGAATTTAGTTTTTCGATTCGACAAGACGTACGTTTTGCTGTTTTCACGCTACGTCTTATTGTACGTTTTGTGTAATAGGACAAATCCTATACATTTTTCGATTCGACAAAACGTACGTTTTGCTGTTTATACGTCACATTATACAATGGACAAAACGTACGTTTTGTCGTACGTTTTGCATGACACACAAAACGTACAATAAGACGTAGCGTGAAAACGAGCCTTAATACGTACACGTGGATAGGTTCCCAGACAGTTAAATGTCACAAGCTTCGGCTTTGTCCCATTTGGTTTAATTCTACATTCTTCTTCTATTCAACTGGTTTGTCATTTATGCGGGATTTGATTTTCAATTAAACAACTTTCAAAATGTTTATCAATTCATATGTACAGAGCCTATTATAAATAATTTCTGCCAGACTACCGCATTTTTTTACCACCAGATTTTTTACTTTTTTCCGAAAATGTTGATCATGTATTCCAACTTTATAATGCACCCTATCGTCTCCGTCAGTGTTTAGATACGATTTTTTGATGAACAGATTGTACACAATTGTCCGTCTGCTATATAATATTTGAGTGATTAATAAAAAAACTTTACGCTCAATTTTTCGAATTAAAATCGTCATATTTCTAGACAGGATGATATGAAGTGGGTGTGAACACTTTCGGGATGTGGGCAGAATAATATTAACGCTAATTTTTAAATTTGTTGACTTAAATTTGTTGACTTAGTGCTCACATTAACGTCAGTAATCCGGTTAAAAATGTCGGTTTTGTTTTATTTTATTTTGTAGTATGTACCTATAACTTTCAGCTTCTCAAGAAACTAAACACATTCACGTGTAAGAATAATAAAAAAATTATCACTGGGAACGTTTTTCGAAAGAAATGGAACATGATTATTATGGCACCCAAAAGAAAATATGGCGCTTTATAAGAGGTCAAAGAAACTAACATAACTAATAGTAAGAACTGAGTAAAGCAACTAATATAACCAAAACACATACATAGCAAAGGATCCATGGATTAACTATCTAAAAAAGCTCCATGCAGAGGAAGAACAAATGACGCTATAACCGGAAACACCCGAAATGACCACAAATGAAGAAGTGAATATAAGTCCACAGGAAATTCGAAAAACACTTAAAAAGCTGAAGAATAGAAAAGCTGCAGGTAAAGACGGAATACCAAACGAATTACTGAAATATTCTGAAGCAGCAAAGACATTCAACAATGTTAATTAACAAAGTTATACAACACAATAAAATACCGGAAGAATGGAGAACGAGCAAACTAGTTCTACAATTCAAATAGAATAGAATAGAAATATGCTTTATTGTCACTGAAAATACAAATTTTATGGACAAAGCTTAATTAAAGTCAGAAAAAAATAAATAAATAACATCTAACAATAACAATAACAAATACAATTTTCTGAAATTTGATAAATCGTCAATATAAAGTTAATAAAGTAAAGAAAAAAAAACAAAATCGATATATTGCAACAATTTATAGAAATTGCAAAGTGAATAAACAACAAAGTAAACTATTTATAGACATAGGAACTAATAAGTTTAAGCTGCTGCATGTGACACCCAAATATAGATAAGTTTGGTTATTTGTACATTACTATAATTTCTTAGTTAGTCATTAAGAAACTCTTCTACTGAATAATATGGTCTTTTAGATAGATGAGCTTTTGTCATTTTACGGAACTTGGGGAAAGATGTTGCAGATTTGAGTTGTAAAGGAAGATGGTTGTATAGTTTTTTTGCGGAATATAATATTGATTTCTTTACTAACTCAGAGGACGGGATCGGTAAATAGACATCAAAATTTGAATTTCTGGTGGAGAAGTCATGACGAGGCCTTGCTGGAAAGACATGCATGTGTTTACGAATTAAGCAAACAGTTTCTAAAATATATAAAGATGTAAGGGTTAAAATGCCGTGATCTTTGAAGTAACTTCTGCAATGTGTTGTTCTTCTGAGGCCAAACAGATACCTTATTGCTCTTTTTTTTTAATTTAAAAATAACATCTAATTGGGCAGCTGTACTAGAACCCCAAAAAGCAAGACCATATCGAAGATGAGACTCGAACAAAGAAAAATATGTTAGTTTAGAAGATGCTAAATTGAGTTCTTTCGAAACATATCTTATAGTATAGCAGGCTGAGGCGAGTTTCTTACTTAACAAATCGATATGAAGGGACCATTTGAGGTTGCTGTCTAAAAAAATACCAAGAAATTTTACAGAATCAACGGTAGAGATCTGGCTGTTATTAACAAGCAGGGGTTGAAGAGCAATTTTATAGGATAATGCTACTGTCTTATCCACGTTAAAAGAGAGTAAATTAGAGTCAGACCAGGCTTTTATCGTAAGCAAATCAGAAGTTATAGTTGCATGAAGAGATGCAATAGTTGAGTTGCTCCAAGTGATACTGGTATCATCAGCAAAAAGAAAAATTTTTCCATCGATTTTTAAGTTAGTGATGTCATTTATAAAGATAAGGAACAGTAGAGGACCCAATACTGAACCTTGTGGTACTCCACATACAATGTTTTTGAGACTAGAGTCAGTATCATTTGCTCTAACTAGTAGTCCTGTCGCCAGGGGGGGGTACAACGGCCTCCTTAATTCAGATGGACTTACCCAAGTTTTTTTTATATATTTTGATCCGCAGAATACGAATTTTTTGGGTAACAGTTGATCCGGATGTCGATAAGATTGTTATAGACAAAGAACTTGAGGAATTACATAACAGCGATTTCGCGCAAAACAAAACATGTTTTTGTATTTTTTGGGTCATTTTAAGCAAAAAATAATCCTACAAGTTTTTTCGTAGAATGCATAGTTTTCGAGATAACCGCGGTTGAACTTTAAAAAATCGAAAAATTGTAAATTTTAAACCCGAATAACTTTTGATTAAAAAATAAAGTAGCAATTCTGCTTACCGCATTTGAAAGTTTAAGTCAAATTATATCGGTTTTGATTATTTGCATTGCTAAAAATTTATTATTTTATTGTTAAACAAAGCTGTAAACTGTAGTAAACACCTAGTATGTGAGTGATGTTTTCTATGATTTCTCATTTAAAATCGAACGAGTAGGTAGAGAAGCTACAAGTGCAAGCGAGGCAATTTCTACGTAGCATGCGTTAAAACGCATGTATTAGGCACGGGAAACCTATGTGTTTATAGATTAGTTTAACAATAAAAAAATTAATTTTTAGCAATGCAAATAATCAAAACCGATATAATTTGACTTAAACTTTCACATGCGCTAAGCAGAATTGCTACTTTATTTTTTAATCAAAAGTTATTCGGGTTCAAAAATTGCAATTTTTCGATTTTTTGAAAGTTCAACCGCGGTTATCTCGAAAACTATGCATTCTACGAAAAAACTTGTAGGAATATTTTTTGCTTAAAATTACCCAAAAAATACAAAAATATGTTTTGTTTTGCGAGAAATCACTGTTATGTAATTCCTCAAGTTCTTTGTCTATAACAATCTTATCGACATCCGGATCAACTGTTACCCAAAAAATTCGTATTCTACGGGTCAAAATATATAAAAAAAACTTGGGTAAGTCCATCTGAATTAAGGAGGCCGTTGTACCCCCCCTGGCGACAGGACTATAGTTGTTTCCTATTATTCAAGTAAGATTGGAACGAATTCAAAGAAATACCTCGAATCCCATAGAAATTTAGTTTTTTAATCAAAATGTCGTGATTTACAATCAAAAGCTTTGGCATAGTCACAGAAAACAGTGGCAGTATAAAGATTATTGTTTAGTGCTTCGTAAACCTCATGAAGCACAGAAAACAAGGCATTAGTGGTACATTTATTAGTTAAAAAGCCGAACTGATTTTATGATAAGATGTTGTTATCAATGAGAAAGGACATAAGACGGGTTTTTATGAGTCTCTCAATAATTTTTGAAAGTAACGGTAGTAAGCATAGGCGTAACCAGGGGGGGGTTTTGGGGGTTGTAACCCCCCCCATTGGGATGTACTTTGAGCTCTCTACGCTTAACACCATAGCCCTCAGAGACCTTCCAGTAGTTGTAACCCCCCCTTTCAGGTAGTTGTAACCCCCCCCTTAGGATCATCCTGGTTACGCCTATGGTAGTAAGGCAATAGGTCTATAGTTGCAAGCATTAGATTTTTCACCACCCTTATGAAGGGGAATAATAATGGCTATCTTTAGGCACTCTGGGAATTTGCCTCTTTCAAAGGAATCATTAATTAGTGAGACGAGGATTTCCAACACATTTTCTGTGAGATTTGAGAATATTTTTATGGATAGTCCATCAGTACTACAGGATGATTTGCTTTTGATACTATTGATAGTTTGGATCAGTTCAGATATATCGATTGGTCTTAAAAAGAATGAATTCGAGAACACTCCTGAATTGGGGAGATAGGAAATGGGATCTTTTTGTGGCAAAATAGTAGAAGTTATATTTTTACTCACATTAACGAAATATTCGTTTAGATTTTCCGGGTTTGGAAGGGCAAATGTTTGAACTGCGTGAGTTCTATTTCGAAGATCGTTTATTATGGACCAAGTTTCTTTTGCAACACTTTTAGAGCTTTCCATACGATTTTGATAGTAGGCTTTTTTAGCTGATTTGATGAGTTTTAGATAGGTTACCCTGTACTTGGTGATATATTGAGTGACAGAGACGTTGGTAGCAAATTTCTTGATATACAACAGTGAGCGCATATTTTTGGCTGATATGCGGATACCTTTGGTAGCCCAGGGTTTGTGATGTTTTGGCTTAATTGAAATTAAAGGAAATGCCTTATTGAAGATAGAGACAAGCTTTTCTATAAAATCGTTGAAATTATAGTCCACGTCCGCAGAAAGAAAATGCCACTCAGAAGTTAAGCATACATTTTGAAATTTATGAAAATTCCGAGCGGAAAAAATCCTACCTAAACGTCGGGTTTTCGAGGAGGGTTTGCTGAAGATGTTAAACTTCATAAATACTGCTTCATGATCTGATAATCCCGCATTAATAATTGTAAAGCAGACATCAAGGGGTGAGAAATCTGAGACAATATAGTCAATTATGGTAGATGAAGTTTTTGTAATCCTTGTAGGAGAATTAACGTGCATTGAGAGACCATATGATTCAAATATGTTGACCAAGGACATTTGGGTAGCACAAGCAGCATCATAATTAATGTTGAAGTCCCCGCATAGAATTTTTCTGCTTCTATGAGGCAAGTCATCTAACAAATTTAGCAGGTTCTGAAAAAATAGTTCCACAGGGGAGTCAGGTGATCTATAGATGCAAATAATGTAAAGATTAAGATTTTTATTATAAACTAGGGAAAGCTCAAAGAAGGCTTCATTTAACAGAAGGTCATATTTTGTAATCAGAGAAAAATCATTATTTCTAGAAAGAATTAGGGTGCCTCCATGAGCTGAACTTGGACGATCATACCTAGCAATTGTGGTATATTTTTCTACAAAAAAAGTCTCGTTGACTTCAAGCCAGTGCTCTGTAACCGCAACTATCGGGGGAAATCCTAATTCTTCCAGAAACAAAAATAATTCGTCAGTTTTATTTCTTATAGAACGAATATTAATCAGAACCATACTAAAGTTGTCATCACTAAAATTATTCGAGGTTTCTAGTTCCTCAGAACACGTCGTGTTATTTAAAAATTTCGTCTTGGAGGGCTAGTAGAATAATAATTTCGGTGACATTCCCTTGATTTTTGTAGATGTATGATTCTTTCTGAACTTAGAAAGGACCTATAAGCAACAAGATCAGCTTCCGCCTCAGCTGGACCAATTCCATAGGCATCATTAAATTCTATAAGAATTTTTCTTAGTTCCTCAGTCTTGGTAGGTAGTCCTTCGGAAGCCAAAAATAGTTTCACACTGGTATTGGTATATCCATCACAAAATACTGAGGCAGGCTGGTCGTGTAGGAAAGCAAGATGTAGCTTAATTGCTTTTAATATATCCGGTTCCCTTAATCTTGCTAGAAGATATCGACTGTTTGAGTTATTGGTTAATCTAAGTCTTGGTGGTGTTAAAGGATCCAAATTTATGGATGGTTCCAAAGTATCTTTCTTAATGAAATTAATTTGGGAACGGAACGGATCTTTAGATTTGCAAATTTCGATGGCCTGCTTGTCAGTAAGTATATTTGTGTTTTGAACTTCATTTTTGTTTTTACTTGGAGATAAAAAGCAGCCAGAAAACTAGAGAGATATTAACTTGGTAAATACTACCCTAAAACAATTGAAAGTTTTACTTTAATAATATTAAAAATAAAAATTTTATTGAGACCAGTGGCGTACTGAGCATGGTTCCGCGGGTTCCGGGCCCTGGTTCCGCGGAACCAGGGCCAGGGCCCCGCAGTGGCCCGCTTTAATGCGCTTTTTGCTTCTTTTGTTTCTAATTTGATGGGGACATTTTGAACTACACAAGTACACACATAGTAAATGTAACTGCTTAATAGATTTTAATTTTGGTGTAGGTAGGTACTTACAAATAAAAACGATGAATACCTACTCCTCAAAAAATTTGAAAACAAAATTTATTGACTAGAAGGGAAGTTCCCTAGGTTGGCTGTATACCATATAGTTAAAAAACTCTAACATGAAGTAAAAACCACTTCTATGTAATTGGTATATTTATTAATATCTAAAAAATCCCAATGGATTGAATAAAATGTGTCCAATTCAGAACGTTTTCAGACCTATCGGTCCAGCATCAGTGAATTTGAATACTTGCTAAATAGCCCCAGAACCAAACAGTGGTTGAAATTATAATTCGATCTACATTATTTAAAAGTAATATTAAACAGGCTAAACGCCGATGTTACAAGATATAACGTCCGGGAACATGGTGAAACCCTACCAGGAAACTTAAGCAACCATCTTAGGCCAACGCTGACTATAAAGTGAGCTGTTCACATGATTTGTATACGCGTATTTGTATGCCTACTTTCCCTTCCAGCCGCATTTCTCCAGATGACATCCCTCAGACATCCTGACACGTCAAACAAAAGGACATGTCAGGACAAAAGGTAACCGAAAATAAAATAGACTTAAGCTGAAACGATATATTTTTAGTAAATAATACAACTAATTTCCGAATATTTGTACATCTGAAAACTTCAAGACAGACGGAGCAGTATAGTGTTCAAACACAACAATCTCATTATCTCCAGATCTCAATAAAGGTCCAGCCAAGTAGAGACTCTGTTGAGGCCCAACGAAGAAATGCCTTCCAAGAACAAATCCATTAACTATAGTTATTCCTTTCCTCCATTCACGCATATCTATATAGGTGTCACTAGGTTCGCCATCAATATGGAGGTTAAATTTGTACAATGAAGGACTATCTTCTCGTTGTTGTACTGACTGCCAGTTCGACAAAGCTAGGTTGTAGCTCTTTTTAAATTCTAAAGGAATTATCTCCCAATTACTGAGCTTATTGTTATTAATGGAGACATCTTCAGTTAAACCCTTGAACGAATAAACAGCTAAGGTACTTCTTCCAAAGTTTTCGACAACCAACTCGAGTGTTGCGGCTTGGATCGCTGTATTAGTAAGAGTAAGGGTTGAATCAGGTTTCCTCCAAAAGCCAAAGCCATCTATATCAGCAGCACTTTTTGGAGTAGGTGAAACTACTTTTCCGTTTATTAGTACCAAGACGGTATCCCGTACGTACCCAGAAATTTTTAGTAATGCGTTAGCTGGAATATCGATATTCGTTTTCCTATACACAATATATCCAAAACTCTGTCCGTTGCCATTATTAATATCCAGTTTCTCCATTGGTAAAAGATCTGTACTTTGAACTTTGGTTTGTACTTGATTTATTGCCTGAAATAAAAGAAATAATGCTACAGGAAGTTTATTTTCCTCGTAGATTTTTTAAATAATATATAACAAGAAAAACAATCAGATCAAACGATCTCCAAAGATTATCGGCAGAAAAAACCAAATGTATGACAACATCTAAATACCCACTACGATGTAAAATCGAAATTGATGGAAAAATAATAAAGCAGGAAGCATGGTTTAGATATCTGGGAATAGATATAACTAGTTACGGAGATATTGAAGAAGAAGTACGACAACAAAGTTTAAAAGGAATTAAAGCAGCGGGATCTCATCTGGAAGAACAAACACCTAAGACAAGACACAAAAGCGAGAATCTATAAAGCAGCATGGACCTATATTGACATACAAGGCGGAGACAAGACCTGACACATCTAAAACGAGATGACTACTAGAAACAACAGAGATGAAAATACGTCGATGAATATCAGGGGAAAGTCTGTTGGATAGGGAGAGAAGCGAAAACATTAGAAGATGTAATGTAGAAGACATAAATGGTTGGGTGACAAAACGGAAACGGGAGTGGAACGAACACATTACTAGAATGGCAGAGATAGGATAATACCAAATGGACGAAGAAGTATTGGCAGACCAAGAAAAAGATGGTGCGATTATTTAAATAATTTAGGAGGCTAATATTGAAGAAGAAACAGGCTTTAAAACCTACATGCAAGAAAGAAGAAGAAGAAAAAAACAAGGAAAGTGCAAGCAGCAATGGTATTACTGCAGAATTAATCAAGCATGGGAAAGAAGTACTTATACTTAACTTATAACGCGGATATGTAGCCTGCTGACGAAAATCTGGGAGCGAGAGGAAATGGCGGAAGTATGGAGAAAGGCAACAATATGCCCCATTCTTAAGAAGGAAGATAGAGCAGTGTGCGAAAACTACAGGATATCACTCTTCTAGATTTAACATATAAGGTACTCGCCAGAGTCATAAGAAGCAGACTGGAAAGGCACTTAAACGAACAGATTGGTGAATACCACAGAGGATTCAAAAAGGGCAGATCCTTCATAGATAGATCAAATATTCGTGTTGAAAATGATATTATGATTGAGAGCAGTACGTACGAGCAACAGTTAAAGCTAATTCTCCTCTTTATATGTTTCAAACAAGCTTATGATTCTGTGATATGAATACGTCTCTACCAGGCCCTTAGAGTACTTGAAATTCCGGAAAAGATGATCAGACTAGTAAAATTGACCTTATGAAGACAGACAATAGAGTAACGATATAGGAAGCCTAACAGGAAAATTTGAAGTTAAAAGGGGATTAACGCAGGGAAATGCGCTGTCCACAGTACTCTTCAATTCATTGTTGGAGGCAATATTGAGCGAGAGTGGAATACGAACGAAAGGTATTATCTATGACAACAGAATCCAGGGCATGACCTGTGTGGACGATGTGGTGTTAATGGCAAGTACTGAAAGGGAACTGCTGAGGATGAGGATTCTCAAACTCTTGGAAGTGAAGGCTAAGCAGTAAGGACTGATTTAATGAGCAAAAACCAAAGTATATGGAAATGGGGTAGACCACATATGAAGAACACTACACAACTGAAGACTACCACAAATAACGAGAGTCAAGAGTATTGCTTCAAAAAGGTGACGGAGTTTAAATATCTAGGAGTATATCTAACAAGTAAAGGGGAAGAAAGCCCAAGAAATTTAGAACCGAATTTCAAGAGAAAGAAAGACTGTCGGAGACCAACACAAACTACTAAAAGCAAAAAAAATCTCCAGAGAGGAAAAATTGAGACTTTACCGAAGAGAGACATGGGTTATGAACAAAAATCAAGAAAATATGTTGAACATCTGGGAGTTAAATGTAGAGATCAGAGAGCTATATCGGAAACCAGAAAAAACATCTTGCGAGAATGGCTGACTGAAGGTGGGCAAAGGATCCGCTGCTGAGAGGGAAAGGAAAGAAGAGAAGAGGACGACCACGAAAAAAGTGGCTAGAAGCTTGTAAGGAAGACCTGGAAACAATCAGGATAACAAATTGGAGAACTGTTGCCATGGACAGAGGAACAATTTCAAGCCATGGGCCCTTAAGGCCTGTTGAGCTGTATATATACATATATATGATTTATTACCTGAGAAAGCGATAGTTGTCCTACTGGTTTTATGTCGGGATAGGCTACGAGAGGTTTAAGATCAGGAAAATCTGGCAGACGAGTTTGAACCTTGTTGCGCGCTGCTATTACTTCTTTGATTAGGTCGTATTTTAATGTGGATGTGCCATGTTCAGTGATTGGTGAATCATAGTCATAGCTTGTGGTGTCTGGTTGGTATCCAGAGTTATCATTATCTTTGGACAATGTCGCTCCATTAGTAAAACCGTAACTTGTACTACCTGAAAATTAAATTCAAACAAAACTTGAACTTTCTATATGGGACCACAAGAAAAAATAGAAAAGAGAAACGGGCACCATGGTGGAATAAAGAGGTAAAAATTGAAATAAAAGGAAAGAAGAAATTGTGAGAAGAATACATCATACAAAACAAAACGCAACAAAAATATGAAAGATATAAAATACAGAGAATAAAAGTTAAAGAAATAGCCAAAAATGAAAAAAAGAAAAGTTTGGAGAAAAAATTAAAGAAAACAGTAAAGAAGGTGAAAAATTATTTTATAGAACACTGAACGCAACATACCTACGACGCAACAGAGAAATACACCTAAGAGAAATAACGACCAAAAACGTAACAATATTAACCGACGACAATGATATAATGAAAAATGGAGGGAACATTTTGTACAACTGCTGAGCGGAGAGCAAAGAAAAACAAAGAAAAATGAAAACAACGTAATTGACAGATCAGAGAAAACACTGAAGAAACAGAAGTAACACATAAAGAAGAACTAGAGGAAGCAATAGACGAGATAAAGAATGGGAAAGGTCCAGGGAGCGATGGGGTTAGTCAGAAATGTTGAAATATATAGAGGAAATAGAAAAGAAAAGATTATTATACATTATAAACCTTATATGGAAGAAAACAAATATAACTAGAAAGTGGTCGAAGACTGAGACACTACCAGGAGCAGTATTACTATATAGAACAGAAACGTGGTCAATGACCAAATACTGCTTAAAGATTTAGATCAAAACATCTTAAGAAGAATGGATGGAGGAATAAGAAAGCATGGTTTTTGGCTCAGGCGTTATAACTTTGAGTTGTATAGAAGTTTTGATGAACCTGACATTGTAAAATTCATTATGGTAACACGCCCTAGATTCTAGATGGATAGGGCATGTATTGAGGCGAAAGGAAGGTTTTTGACCGAAGAGAGCCGATGGGACAATGAGCCAGAGGAAGACCTAGACTTAGGTATCAAGACAAGTTAGATGACGATTTAAAATCTATTGGAGTTTGAGCATAGAGAAGAGTTACCAGAGACAGAGAAATCTTTGGTTTATAACCAGCTGTGGAGTCACTGATGATGATGTTTTCAAATCTTAATGACGATATAGCACTTACAGAAGAAGAAACAGAAGATAAAAATAAAAAACTTACCAATAAACATATACATGTTCACTGAACCTGGATAATCTAATATTCCTTCCAGTTGAGTTTTATATTCACTCGGTTTCTTATGACGGTGGCTCTCAGTCCAGTGATCAAACCATCCAGTGTATGATTCCATCGCCATATTCGGTTTGCCGTGTTGGAAAGTGTTAAGCAGATCAAACATCTCCTTTGGAACTCCGTTGAAATTAGCAGTTTGTAAAACACCAGGTATAGCACCGAACTTTCCATTTCGAGGAGGATCTGCCGTGTAAAGAAGTTCTATTATTCCATGTTCCAACATCATATCTTTTAAGGCAACCAAATAAGTAGTGTCGTTGAAATGCTTGCTCCCAAATTCATTTTCTACCTGTACTCCTATGATTGGACCACCTTTTTGGAACTGAAGCAACGCCAGGATAGGTAATAACACGTTAAAGTAATTTCTGACATGGTTCAGGAAATATTGGTCCGCTGATCTTCTCATATATTTTACCGTTTTGGTTAACCAGCTAGGAAGACCGCCAAAATCGAATTCACTGTTAATGTATGGTCCAGCTCGAACCAAGGCAAACAAATCCTCCTCTTGGGCGGTTTTAAGAAACTCCTCCAAGTGGAGAAAGTCTTCGAAATCCGTTCCACCATTACCAAAATCGAATACACCTAAAAATAAAGCAAAAACTAAATAGAAGCTGAGATTTATTAGTAGTATTGTGACGCTTCTCTACCCCGATCGACCTTCGAAGATTCCGGCCTATTCTCATATTCACATATAAACAATTATTTGTGTCTACCTAAGCGAGGATTTTATTACCTCTTTGATTTATCATATAAATATTCTATTCATTCCAGAACTTTTGCCGATTGTACTAGTAAATTCTTTTAAAGTTGTTTACTAATAATAATCGTTCTTTTGTTATTCTAAACCTTTTTCCCAAATGTTCGGGAAGTATTTATGTTAGTATAAATAAGAAGCGATTTTATATTGAACTTTCTTTAATAAAGCCGCGACCGGGTACTGTTTTCGAATGGAGTTTTGGCGGTATTTTTGAAATGATTTGTACATAGATAATTTTGTAAGGTACCTATAATATAAATTAGATACTTGTCGTAGTATTTCTAATAAACTAAGTGTTAAGCGTTTATTGTTTTTGTAAAGTTAGTGTTGTAAATAAACTAATATGAAGTAAGTCTTTTTTATTTAAATAAATAATAGTGTCTAAATAAAAACCAGTAAAAGTAAAATAGTAAAGTCAACCGCGTAATATTACAGTATTCTAAAATTTAAAATTTAGAATATATTTGCCATGAATTATGGATTTTATTAAAAATATATACAGAGTGGTCCGTAAGTAATATACCTACTAAACTGAAATAGAAGATTCTTGGCCTCGATATTTCATGATCTGAAGCAACTTGCTTAAAAATATATTTATAATAAAAAATATATACCTAGGTTAGCACAGTTGAAATTTAGAAAAAATTCTTCTTCTTCTACTTGTGTAGAAATGATTCTCTTTTTTAATGTGTCTCAACTAGTTGTCGTTTCATCGTTTTCGTGGTCTTCCCACTGATCGTATTCCTATTGGAGAACTGTCTTACTGTTCTTACGGTTCTCCAGATTGCATCTCCGTCCTATATCTGTACGTAAACCCATTGGTTGACTAACTCCTCCACCAATTGTAGATGAAATAGAGGTTAGTCAACTAATGCCTCGTCAGGTTTACTGCTTTTACGGCGCCGTAAATTATCGCCCGCCTTAAGGCTAAGGCCAGACAAGCGATAATTTATGGCGCCGTAAGAGCAGTAAAATGAAGCGCGAAAGTGGGTCTCCATTGAGAGTAGTGGATGGCCAGACGAGCTGTAAAATATCGCGCAGCAACATAGCAGCATGGGATAGGACAAATTTTGGACATCTTGGATATTAAAGCACCCTATGTAACGCACAGCTGGTTGTGGCTGAATTTTTATGTTTTTGCGTCACAGTGTTGCCATGCTGTTTTCTATATATTTCTTTCATAATTTCAATCAATGTTAAATGTACCTACAAGAATAATAGAATAATAACGTTTACTTCTTCGTCATTATACTAGGTAAAATGACAAATGAGGTGTCAAATGAAAGCTTATAATCCAAGGATAGTACTAAATGTGAGAAATTAGACCTAGATTGTCTGTCCCTCAAAAAATAAGCGTTATATTGGGGATTTCTAATGTTGACATTAAAAGTTGCACTATTTTTTTTTCTATAAAACATTTTGATCTAAGACTTACCAGCAAACTTCTTTGTACTCTTTACTTTAAAATAAACGTGATTGAGAAGCTAAATTTTAAACTTTTGCGATTAAACTTTGCAATGCACAAATCCGCACCTTTTTCTTTGAAAAATTCATAACTTTTATCATGATAAGAATAAAAACTTGAGGCAGATACCTTTGTCTTCAGAAATGTTACAGCTATATAGTGTAAAAATTTCAGCAAAAAAACATTAAAATGGAACAGAGTTGTAGCGAGGTAAACGCAAAAAAACGTGATTCTTTTTTTTTTTATTTTTAGGTTAAAATTGCGATATTGACAATGTTCCCCCACATAAAATTCAAAATAAACTTCATTTTCGTTTTCAGCACCCTCGAAAATATAAAGTATGAATAAAATTAGCCATTCATCCCTCTGTGGTCAGTACCTCGAAAACTAAGCGCTTTTTTGAGGGTGTCACGCTCGTGTAACAAAAATACAGGTCATAAATTAATTCACATATTCTGGGACCAAAAATAGTTCGTATGAACCTAACTTACCTTAGTACAAATGTGAACATAAAAAAGTTACAGCCCTTTGAAGTTACAAAATGAAAATTGATTTTTTCCAATATATCTAAAACTATTATATATTTTTTATTGAAAATGAACATGTGGCATTCTTATGGCAGTAGTATCTTAAGAAAAAATTATAGTGAAATTTGGACACCCCTTAAAAATTTCATGGGGGTTTCGTTCCTTTAAACCCCCCAAACTTTTGTGTACGTTCCAATTAAATTATTATTGTAGCACCATTAGTTAAACACAATGTTTTAAAAACTTTTTTGCCTCTTAGTACTTTTTCGAAAAGTCAGTTTTTATCGAGATATTTCGAATATTTTTCAAATCCACCATATATTTGTATATTTTATGGTTTAAGTACGATTATGGGTATTGGTAATAATATGAAAATTTATTTATGATTTACATTTTTAGGTATATTTTGAACAATATTAAAAGAGAAGCCACATCTCGATAAAAGGTGCTTTATCGAAAAAACACAAAGAGTGAAACAAGTTTTAAAAACACTGTGTTTAACTCATGGTACCGCAGTAATAGTTTAATCGGAACGTACACAAATATTTGGGGGGTTTAAAGGCACAAAACCCTCATAAATTTTTAATGTAGACATATTAAAAAATAGGCCGCATCTCGATAAAAACCGCCTTATCGAAAAAATACTAAGAGGCAAAAAAGTTTTGAAAATATTTAATTTAACTAATGGTATCACAATAATAATTTAATTGGCACGTACACAAAAGTTTGGGGGGGTTTAAGGGAACAAAACCCCATAAAATTTTTAGGGGGTGCACAAATTTTACTATAATTTTGCTTTAAGATGTTTCTGCCATAAGAATGCCACATGTCCATTTTCAATAAAAAATCTCTATTAGTTTTCGATATATTCGAGAAAATCAACTTTCATTTTGTAAATTCAAAGGGCTGTAACTTTTTTTGTGTACATATTTGTACTAAGGTAAGTTAGGTCCATTCGAACTATTTTTGGTCCCAGAATATGTACTTTAATTTATGACCTGTATTTTTGTTACACCCTGTATAATATCACAAAAATTGTAACGTGATAATATGAAAAAATAGAGGATACGGCAACGATGTGACAAGTGATGGTCGGATCGAACGCCAAAATCTACACAGACATATTAGGGTGCTTTAATATCCAAGATGTCCCAAATTTTTACCATAGTGTCTTACTATATATTTTTCTAAGGGTTTTCATCTGTGCTCTTTACAGCATTCTTTTTGTTCTCTCTGTGTCAGGTCGTATTTCTAGTTAGAGAATAGGGCTAGAGATAAACCAGCACAAAACAAAATACATGACTATAGGAAAGAACGACACAACAACTCAGAAATATCTAATAATACAGAATCATAAATTTGAAACTGTATCCACCTTTAGCTACTTGGGAGTAATAATAGGGAAAACCGGAAAAGACAGAAGAGTGGAAATAATTCTGAAAGGTAAAAAAGAATGTGTGTGTACTTTGTACGCACGTAAGAAGTTATACTTCTATTATATGATTTCAATGAAATTATACTTTCGGACAGTTTATTTGTATTTTATTTAAAGATTAAATTAATTTTTACTTACTACTTTCCAAAAATTTTTATTAAAACAATACCAAAAATTAAAAAAAGATTAGAAAACACCAGGATTGGAACCGGGGTCCTCTTTATCTCCAGTCCAACCCTCTACCACTGAGCTATACCCTTTTGTTTATCCGGGCTACAATATTTCTCAGACATAGTGACAAACAGTCGAAGTGAATTATAAAATACTTTAAATATTATTATTTATTATCTTATTCCCGAGGTAGACAAGTCCAAATACACAAAAATTATAATAATAGTTACATATTTATGATATAAATGTTAAAAGTACAATTTTAAGGCACGCATGTGAAAGTTTCGTGTGAAAGATTCGCTTCGCTCATTCTGCAATTCACATAAGTGCCTTAAAAATATACTTTTTAACACGCACCTATATCATACAATATTTTTTCTACAAACGTCTTATACCTATATCAACAATTATAATTTATTAAATAAAACTGCCTATATTGTCAATACGTAAATCAGAATAACATCTACTTTTATTTTTGTAAGTATATTCTAACAAATTTTAATAGTTTTTTTCTACAAACGTGTTAAAAATGCAATAATACAGTTTAAATTAAATTTTAAAAAACCTTTTAAACCACCTTTTTCAAATTGCGCAAGTTGTATTATTAATATTAATGTTAATAAATGAAATATAAATATTTTGACGTTTCACAATTTGACAATTCACTTTTAACTGCAGTGCCTTAAAATTTTAGTAGCATTTAGTAACATTTTTAACGCTCCTATGGAGTGCTATAAATTGCATTTTTAACACGTTTGTAGAAAAATATATTTAAAAACACTAATATATTCTTTCCACACCTTTTCCGGACTGATACATACATAAATTAAAACATTTAGTAACTAACTCCATACTGCCTGTGTGCACATGCGCGCAGATTAATCAAATTTCACCCTATATGAAATCGCGCCTAAAGAAGTATAACTTCAAAAACATATGGAATGAATAGAAATCTGCTGAGAAGCAAGACTCTAAGTAAGAGAACAAGTATGATCTTATATAGGACCTTAAGAGGACCTGTTGTTACTTATGGGATGGAAAAAACGAAGATTAACAAGAAAGGGGAAGATAACCTTCTGAAACTTGAAAGAAAAATATTTAGAACAATGTTGGGCCATAATGTAACAAGAAAAGGGAGAAATCAGAATGAAAACAAATGCCGAACTTGAAGAAGAAATAAAGGGAGAGAATATAGTCAGATCTTCTTCTTTTCATTCTTCGTCTAGCCATTCACGTCCACATCTGAACATAAGCCTCTTCAAGTCTTCCTTTGCATTGTTTTTTGTTGTACGCTACTTGTAGCCAATTTTTCCCGGTAGTTCGTTTCAGATCATCTGTGCATCTCATAGGAGGTCTGCCTCTGGATCTTTTGTGTTCGTATGGTCTCCAGGTTAGAATTGTTCTGTGCCATTTGTTAAGATCGCTCCTAGCTATTCCCATTTCAGCGTATCCCCATTTCAATTTTAGTGATTTTTGTACCACATCGGTGACTTTTTTGGTTTTCTGTCTTATCCATGTGTTTGTTTTCCTGTCCTTAAGTGATATGCCAAGCATTGCTCTTTCCATCGCGTGTTGAGTGACTCTGAGTATGTTCGTATTCTTTTTTTGTGATTGTCCATGTTTGTGCCCATATGTTATTATCGGAATAATGCATGCATCAAAAACTTTAGATCTAAGATGTAGTTGAATTTGCTGATTTCTGAGTATATAGTTCAGTTTGCCGAATGCCGCCCATGCTAACTTTCTTCTTCTTTTTATTTCTTCCGTTTGAATTTCCCTACTTAGTATTATTTTTTGTCCTAAGTATATATTATATTCTTCAACTTTTTCTATAAGTTTGTTGTTTATTATTGTCATCGTTTCTTCGGAGTGCATGACTTTTGTTTTGTTTAAATTCATTTTCAGTCCCATTTTAGAAGATTCTGTGTGTAGTTCTGAAAGCATGGTTTGCAGTTCTTGTAGGTCAGTAGCTATCAGGACTATCATCCGCAAATCGTAGATTACTGAGGTAGCGGCCATTGATGTTTATTTCCTTATATTTCCAATTTAGATTTTCAAAAACGTCCTCCAAAACTAAGGTGAAGAGTTTGGGTGATAGAGTGTCTCCCTGTTTGACTCCCCTGTTTAGTGGTACAGGGTTCGCGTATTCATTTTCATTTAGGTAGTATGTAGCTGTAGCTTGGTTCATAGTGTCTTTTATTAAGTTAATATATCTGCTGTCTATTTTACAATTTTTCATTGCGGTTATTACGGCCATGTGTTCTATAGTGTCGAAAGTTTTTTCGTAGTCTACAAATGCTATAAAAACTGGAAACTTGTATTCGTTACATTTTTCTATTAATATTTTTGTGGTTAACAGGTGATCGGAAGTTGAATAGCCTTTTCTAAAACCTGCCTGTTCATATGGTTGGTATTCATCTAATTTTCTTGTTAGTCGGGTAGTTATGACTTCGGTGAGTATTTTAAAGAGGTGTGACAATAGACTGATGGGCCTGTAGTTTTCCAACTTTCGATTATCACCTTTCTTGTGTAATAAGATTACTTTAGAGTTGTTCCAGCTCTTAGGGACTTTGCCCTGGTGTAAACAACTGACTATAAGCTTAGTTACAATTGCAATGAGTTCCTTACCTCCTTCTAATCATATCTGTGGTAATCCTATCTTCTACTGCAGCTGTATTTCTCTTCATGTTTCCCAATGCTGTAGTTACCTCTGAAATTGTTACTTTTGGCATTATTTCCGATCCAACATTTTTTATTGATTTCCGTGCTGGTCTCATTTCATCGTCTTGTTGATGTGTTCTGTAGAATTCCGTGTAAAATTCTTCTATTCGTTTCAGTATGTTTTCTCTAGTTGTGATTTCATTTTCGTCTTTTCCCATTAATAATATTATCTGACGTCGTCCTAATGTCGGTCTGAGGCATTTCATACTCTTATTTTTTTCAATAGTTGTTGTTATTAATTTTTCTTCTTCTTTTCTTTTTTGTTTTCTGATTCCTTTTCTAATCTGCCTATTAAGTTCTCTATATTCTGTGGTTCCCTTTTTGTTAGATTTATTTAAGATCTTCCTTTTTTCTATTTGTTGTAATATTTCTTTGTCTAATTTAGTGTGTGGTTTTTGGTTTTTTCAGTTGCCGAATGCTTTTGTTCACTGTTTCGGTTATAAGGTTATTCAAATCATCAATATCATTGGAGTTTATCTGCTGCATGTTAACTTGATTTAATGCATGGATTATCTTTTTATTAAAAAATTCACTATTTTTTATTTCTTCAGATGTCCATTTGTATCTTTTTTCACGTATTCTTTTTCTTTCTAGTTTTTTGTTTATTACTAGTTTTGTTCTTATTAGTCTATGGTCGCTTCCTAGTTCAAACTGATTTAATACCAATAGTATTTTGTATTTTGACAACGAAACCCGATTTGGGCTTCGAAACGTAAATAAATTCATTTTTTAGTAAAATTGTGGCTTATTTCCCATAAAAAATACGTAATGATTTAATACCGATACGTATTTTACTAGGTTTCTATTTTTCGTTAAGATAGATAATAATCTATTTCATTCTTTGTCTTTTTATGGGGCTCATCCATGTCCATTTTCTGCTTGGTATTTTATTGAAAAAGGAGTTCATTGAGTACATGTTATGTTCATTCATGAAATTGAGAAGCATTTCTCCTCTATCGTTTCTTTTCCCGTAGCCATAGTTGCCAATTAAATATTCATAATCTTCTTATTTTTTGCCCAATTTAGCATTAAAATCTCCTAATAGTATTTCGTAGTTTGCTTTATTTGTTTCTATAGCTGTTCTTATTTCATCATAAAATATTTCTACTTTTTCTTCATCGTGTCAGATACATAAAATCTTTTCGCTTAGAATGGATAGGAAATATACAGAAACTCTCACACTCAGATATGTTGAGAATAATAGCTTACTGGACACCACTATAGCCCAGGTGTAGAGGAAGGTCTAGAAGAAGATGGCTGGATGCAATGAATGTTAAAGACTGGAAAGTTCAGTGCAAGGATATGAAGAAGTGGAAAAGAGCAGCAAAGACACACAGCAAGCTATAAATAACATAGAGGAGAGTAATCCACCTTACCCAAGAATAGGATTTTGAACGCCGTGGCGTTAGCTATAATCCCTAGCGATTGTAATGATTAATGATGATGATGACATACTCATTAAAAAATTTATACATACCCTGTTGTGATTCATGCAGATTCCAAGGGACGTATGTCTCAACAGCATTCAGTCCAGCTGCTCTCATTTTTCTCAATCTGTCTCTCCAGTGTCCTCTCGGCATTCGAAAATAGTGAAAAGCTCCGCTGTATATCGTGATATTTTTATTGTTGAGGGTAAAATATGGTTGTTTATCAGACAACCCCTCTGAAATACCATTTCCGGTATAGTATTCGTATAATGTAGGTAGCGAAGTCTCTAATGCCATACTTAATAAATTAGATACACTTATTATCTAATAAATTATATAAAACCAAAAATTGTTATATATCACCTTTTTCTATTTTAATAAAAATGAATTAATCCCGATAAGATTATCTATTTTGCTGTTTGGAAACAAAACACTTAAAATACCTAGATCGGACCAGATAAAAATGATACTTCCTTTCTGTCTCCCCTTCCTTATAACCTTTCAGGTGTCGGATTTGGGTTTAGTTATCCCACATATTCACCCATCTCTTCCATTCTTTTCTGTCTGTGCTATTATTAATTTTCATTTCTTCAAGAGTTTTATGTTTAATCTTTCCCGCATCTAGTATTTGATGTATCCAATTTTTCCTCGGTCTGCCTTTTTCTTTTTTGTAATATTTCTTGTTTCTTGTTTTTTTTTTTGTTATTCTACTGGGTTTCATTCTCATCAGAGGTCCATACCAGTTTAATTGTCTTTTTCTTATTTTATTCATTATTGATTTCTGTTTGGTTATCCCCCTTATTGTCTCGTTTCATATTCTATCCCATTTGGCCTTTCCGACTATAGCTCGTAGATGTCTCATCTCCATTGCGTTTATCCTACTAGTATGCTTTTTTGCAAAGTCGAATTTTCACTCGTATATACATATCTAGTATAATCGGTATGATAATCGTATTACATATATTTATACAGGGTGTAACAAAAATACAGGTCATAAATTTAATCACATATTTTCGGATGCAAAATAGTTCGATTGAACCTAACTTACTTTAGTACAAATGTGCACATAAAAAAAGTTACAGCCCTTTGAAGTTACAAAATAAAAATCGATTTTTTCCAATATATCGAAAACTATTAGAGATCTCTTATTGAAAATAGATATGTGGCATTCTTATGGTAGTAGTATCTTAAGAAAAAATTATAGTGAAATTTGGACACCCCATAAAAATTTTATGGGGGTTTTGTTCTTTTATACCCCCCAAACTTTTGTGTACGTTCCAATTTAATTATTATTGTAGTACCATTAGCTAAACACAATATTTTAAAAACTTTTTTGCCTCTTAGTGCTTTTTCCAAAAGTCAGTTTTTATCGAGATATTTTGAATATTTGTCAAATCCACCACATATTTGTATGTGGCTAAGTACGATTATGGAGACTTGGTAATAATATGAAAATTTATTTATGATTTACATTTTTAGGTATATTTTGAACCATATTAAAAAAGAAGTAATATCTTGATAAAAAGTGCCTTCTCGAAAAAATACAAAGAGGCAAAAAAGTTTTAAAAACATGTGTTTAACTAATGGTACCGTAGTAAAAGTTTAATTGGAACATACACAAACATTTGGGGGGTTTAAAGGAACAAAACCCCCATAAAATGTTTATGTAAACATATTAAAAAAGAAGCCGCAACTCGATAAAAACTGCCTTATCGAAAAAATACTAAGAGGCAAAAAAGTTATAGAAATATTGAATTTAACTAATGGTACCACAATAATAATTTAATTGGAACGTACACAATAGTTTGGGGGGGTTTAAGGGAACAAAACCCTCATAAAATTTTTATGGGGTGCACAAATTTCACTATAATTCTTTTTTAAGATGTTCCTGCCATAAGAATGCCACATGTCCATTTTCAATAAAAAATCTCTAATAGTTTTCGATATATTCGAAAAAATCGATTTTTATTTTGTAACTTCAAAGGGCTGTAACTTTTTTTATGTGCATATTTGTACTAAGGTAAATTAGGTTCATTCGAACTATTTTTGGTCTCAGAATATGTGATTTAATTTATGACCTGTATTTTCGTTACACCCTGTACCTATATTCATTTTTGTTTCTTGTGACAATTTTTTTCTCGTTTTTCTGTTTATTATTGTGAGATCTAATTTTTCAATCATTTTCTTCCTTTTCGCCAATTACCATTATTTTACTTTTCTCAATGTTAATTTCCATTTTTAGTTTCTCTATTTTCTCTATCCATTTTATAAGTTTTTGCATTTTGCTTACGGATTCTGGTAGAAGGACTATGTCATCCGCATACAATAAGGGTACGAACATTCTGAAGATGAGCGCGGTGTAGGTCGCGGTGTAGTCGAGGTTTACATCGATGACGGGCAGAACATACTGAAGATTTCTTCCTTTCAGTGTTCTTTGCGGTTTCCATATAACCAAAACTTGTCGCAACCTGATTACAACAAGAAATAAATATGTACACCAGCCGTATCTCCGGCGAATGTCACGTGGTTTTTACCACGCGATCAGCAGCTCGATCGCGATGCAAAACAAACTATTTTGTGTTGGCATCGACATCGCTGTAAATCGCGATGATTGGTCGCGAGGGGGAACGGGTGACACATCCTTGGTATGTGCGATCTCATAAGAAAATGAAGGTTTGCTATGACATTGATGTAGTGACCGCGATCGCGACCTACACCGCGCACATCCATGTACCCTTAGGGTACAAACACCTACACCGCGCTCATCCCAGGGGCGGCCCGTCGGGGTAGGCAAGGTAGGCGCCGCCTACAAATGTAGTACAATGATATAAATTATTAATATAAATTACTTATTTCAAAATTGTAATTTATAAATTTTGACACAATATCTACAATAAAATAGCAAAAATTATCCAAATTATTTTTAAAAATATCCAAAAAATTTTCTCCGTAGTTATAATTATTGTACGCTCCTTGCAGTATCAGTAGTACTGTACAGATTCTATATTCTCCTTGGTCAGGCACTCGGGAACGTAGCCTGAAATAGAACGACGCCAACACCGAATTGACGTGCGATCTCTCTCTGTTTACGCGAGCAGGCCTGCTACAGGTCTGCTCGTATCGACCGTATTCTACGATTTTGAACGGGCGGATAGGCACAGAGTCTTATAGCCGGACCTCTAAAATTTTATCAGTTGCTTCTCTTGTGTCTTGTGAAACTGTTTTAAAATAATTGTTTTTTGATTTTGGCTGTTATTAGTAGGTTAAGTATTGAATAAAACTAGGTAGGACAATTTAAATTTGTTTATGAAAACTGAATAGATAATTAAAAATTTAAAGCGAGGTTAATTGTTAACTTATCAATTTATTCGAATAGTAAATTATTATTTGATACATAAATAAAATAAGTAATATTTGACGTTGTTGAAACGTAGGTGTGTTAGTTTTATTGGTGGAAAAACTTTAGTCATCGAATATGAATATTTTAAACGATGTAATATGCAGTTTGATCGAGACGCCTTTTTCAAGGCGCCAAAATCAAGAAAGATTAGTAATTATTTCAATGGGCCGGCCTTTACAAAATTTAACAATTTTATCCACAGATAAGACAAAAGACAATCAACCATTTTCGAGATCGTTTAAAACAATATGGTATGAAAATCATAAATGGCTAAGCGGAAGTTATTTTAAAAATTCACTTTTCTGTTGGCCTTGTCTGTTGCTCTCAAATTTGAAGCAAAATGTTTGGGTGAGTCAGGGATATTCAGATTTGAAAAATTTATCAGCTAGTGTAAAAAAACATGAATCTTCGAAAGAACTAGTGATGAGCAAAACAAGAACAAGACCAAGACCAGGCTAGTCTTGGTCTTGGTCTTGTTCTTGCAAGCTTGGTCTTGGTCTTGGTCTTGCAGCTAAAAGGCAGTCTTGGTCTTGGTCTTGGTCTTGCACTAGCAGGTCTTGTTCTTGGTCTTGGTCTTGCTGCAAGAGTCTTGCTGGTCTTGCTTTTTTGGTAGTAATAATTTGAACCAAACAATTTCGAATAAAATGTACATTGAAATAAATAAAGATGTGAAGAATGAAACTATATTTTTTGCTTTAAAATTTTAACAGAATGTAGAATGTAGTTTTAAACGGATACCAATTTTAACATTATACATTCACCTAATGACCTAATTATTTCATTAAAAAGTATGTTTCAAATATAAAGGTTTATTTTCAAATTTCAATTTTAAGTTGAATTGAGACACAACCTGCTTTTTATACATTCAATAGCATATGATATAAAAGAAAAAGTTATTAGTTACATTTTATTTTATTTGGCAAAAAAATTTATTTACAAGGCAAAAGCAAAACTGTGTTTTTTTATGTGGACAAAAAATTAAAAAAAACCCTTCAATTTTAACCAGATGTAAAATTCCTTTTGAAATGATGTATTGAACGTGAACACTGATTTCTCATTAAAAAAAATTATTTTCAGTTCATATGAACGTTTAACCCATAAAGTAACCCCTCTGTGGCGCAGTGGTAAGAGCGCCTACATTTGGATGGAAAGTCCGAATGGTGGTGAGTTCGAATCTCACCAGGGTCAGGAATTTTTTCATTTATTATAAATTAGTGGATGAAGATAGTTTCTATCCTTGTGTGATCGGTACTCACCGGAGGGACCGCAGACGTTCGGATACAATTAGCGTCTCTTTGCAAAAACAATGACGACTTTGCTAAGTAACAAGACATTTACTCAACATATACACTACACATGACGCTAATACTCATGTTGTGACTGGCTGAATGACATAAAGTCCATGCCATTAAAAAAAACCTATAAAGTTTGTACACATACTTAGTAAACATTCTGCATATACAGGGTGGCTGTATAGTGTGACAAAGCTCGATGTTTCGGAAACTGTTCATAATAGAGAATAACTGAAAATAGAAAAATTAAACAAAATCATTTTCCGAAGAATCCAGTATCACTCAAAAAAATTTCATTATTTTTAGCTTTTAAGTTCCAATTAGAAACAAATATGGCGGAAAATCTATTATACTGGAAACTGTTGAACTGTCATAGGAATAATTTTATTTCTGTTTCTACATATACCTACGGTTTTTTAAATGTCATTTTTGGGTAGTACCATTGATTATAGTATTGGAGTATAGTATACCCTCCAATACTATAATCAATGGTTTGTCGAAATTGCAGGCTGCTCTGCTCTTTCACCCTTTTTGAAGTGGACGGTACATCCTGAGCAACATCTGTTTCGGTTTCAGAACTTTCACTTTGAACATAACTTTCGCTATCACTAATATATGGCGATAATTCCGGATCACTCATCTTTTTTCACTTTTGAGTTTACTCGTATTTGCGACTACTTCTTAAAAGCTCAAAACTAAAGACTGTTGTAGGTAAATGGGTCTAAGAAATGCAAGAGATTAAAGTATATTGTTATAACGGTAATGTTTTTCAGTAGGAAAAATCTGCATTTACAACCCTTTAAACAATGTTGCAATTACCGGCCTTCGGTTGTGTCATGTCTTGTGTTTTGCATTCTGTCGATACCTGCCGCCGCCTACCTTCAGACCACGTCTTGAGTCTGGATTATTGTTTATGGCCCCTGTATTTTACTAAAATGTTAAAGAAAAAGAGCTTAGGTGTCACAATGGTCGGAGACCTTCAATTCACGGATTTTACGAAAAGGGATTAACAGTTTATAGTTTTAACAGATAATGATCTGCTCCTTTCACTCGAACACTGTAGTATTTATCCTACCAGGGTCAAATTTAAGAACATAAGAAATTAATTTTTTTTAAGAGAACACAAAAATCATATATTTTTTTACTCTATTTAATATAATTAACTTTTTTTATAAACTAACTAAAACATACTTTTTTTTAATAAATACGTACATATTTACCATACCTATTTATAGACCTAATACTATAACATCATAACTAAGCCTAATGGGGAGTTATAAACGCTTAATTCTGTAATTTGTTATCTTGCAGTTCTTTAATTTTATTTAAACTACATTGCTCTCGTAGCACGAGATATTCGCACTTTTTATTATCACATATTTTTGGATTGAATACCCATTATGACATTTAAAACGTTAAAAATATTCGGATGTGGGTAGTAAAAACTAGAATTTAAAACACACTGAAATGATTCGCATGCATTTCAAGTGAGGCACATACTATTTGTACTACTGGCCCTTTCTGGGGAAAACCTACATTCTTCCAAATAGTTTTCAACTATGAGATCAGTAAAATTCTTTACGCGTTTGTCATCCGGGATTTTCACAAATAATTCAACTTCCAACTTTCGTTGATTGTAAAAAATTAATCCAAAAAATAATTTAAAGAATTTCCCAGTATCGAAATTTTTGTCATTATATTCAGAAACTGAACCTAAGCTTTGGATTTTGCGATATCAAGCTTGACACATTACAGTCGACAACCAACCAGTTATTTTTTATTCAGGGCACAATGCTTTCACAGCATTGTGAATCCCTTTTCAAAATCTATTATGATATTTTTTGTATTAATTTTAAATTTAACGACCTACACTTTTCCTCCATTATGCGAAAAGAATTGAAATAAGTGTCAGTATTTTTATTAGACAAAAAAGCGAAAACTACTGGTAGGTACATAAAAGCCGTTTTTAATTGCATTTTTTTTAAATGGATTACGCTATATATAATTACATTTTTTTGTCTTACAAGTAATTTCAATTGTCCTTGAACTGTCGCCGTTTGAAAACTTGCCTTCTGGACACTTTGAAGGTTGAGAAAATGCAAACCGTTTGACTTAATCAAAACGACTTAAAAATATAACCAAAATATTATGTATTTTAAAAATTCGATATTGTTTAAGGTTTTTCTCAAAGAAGTGCAAGAGTCTTGCAGGTTGGTCTTGGTCTTGCGCAGTCTTGCAAGGTTCGGTCTTGGTCTTGGTCTTGTTCTTGCAAGCTTGGTCTTGGTCTTGGTCTTGCAACCAAAAGGCAGTCTTGGTCTTGGTCTTGGTCTTGGTCTTGCTGCAAGACCAAGACCAAGACCGCAAGACCAAGACCAGTCTCGCTCATCACTAGAAAGAACATTTAAACAATTGCTTAGATTTAAAACGGTTAGAAAAAAATAAACAAACTACTGAAGGCCGCGTCCCACCATCAAATAATTTGATCAAACTGGTTTGAGCAAACTGAAAGTGACAGTTAGTGACGTCACATCCTGAGTGTTCATTGTGGATAATATTGAAAAATTTTAATTTTAAATAAAGTGCAAACAAGTTAGACAACTCAATACAAAAAATTTGATCAAACTAGACTGATAGTGAGAGCACAGATTTTTAGAATTTCAAAAAAACTGCAATTGTGACGTCACTTTGACGTACTTCCTCAAGTACGTCAAGTTTGATCAAACTGTTTGATCAAATTATTTGATGGTGAGACGCGGCCTTGACAGTGCTTTCGCTGGACATATTTCTCTATCTAATAAGATATATAATGAAGAAGTTGAAAAAGATTGAAGAAGTTGAAGAAATTGATGTTACAATTCTTTTAGCAAAACAAGAACTTACATTTCGAGGTCGTGATGAGAGCCATAATTCTTCAAACATGGGTAATTTTAAAGAAATTTTTAATTTAGTAGTTAAACGCGATCAGGAAATCCAGGATCATGTTAAAAAATAGAAGGGGTGTTCACGGGTTTGTCAAAAACAATACAAAATTATTTAATAGATTGTCTTGCCGATTACGTAAAAAATGAAATTTCAACAGAAATTAATGAAAGTCAATTTTTTTCTATACTAGCTGACGATACTACTGATATAACCGAAAAATCACAGTGTACTTTAACAATCCGTTTTGTTAACAAAGTTGGTCAAGTAACAGAAAGATTTTTAGGGTTTTTTGATGTTAGCGATAATAGATCTGCAGACGGTCTATATAGTTTAATTTCAAACGTGCTTGAGCCATATGATTACAAAAATAAATTAATTGCTCAATTTTACGATGGTGCAAGTGTAATGGCTGGCTCTTTAAACGGATTACAATCAAAAATTAAAGTAGATGCTCCAAAAGCAATTTTTACACATTGTTGCGCTCATAGATTACATTTAGTATTGCAAGACGGCTCAAAATGTATTACAAACTGTAGGATATTTTTTGTCGCCTACCCGAAGTATATGTGTAGCCTACCCGCATACTGAGGTCACGAGCCGCCACTGGCTCATCCATGTATCTTTGGCATGTTCGTACCCTTAGGCTTATATTTTTACTAGTAGTCTTTCGTATCATATTATATTTCTGGAATCTTTGGTATCTTTGGTCCGCATTTGGTTGGTTCTTTCTCCAGTATTTCTAATCAATTCGTTCATCTTCTTCTTAAGGTGCCTATCAGTTCCGGATGTTGGCGATCAGCATGGCTATCCTAACTTTACTTGCTGCTATTCTGAATAGTCCGGTTGTCGATGTATTAAACCACTTTCTCAGGTTTTGAAGCCAAGATATTCTTCTTCTCCCTGGTCCTCTCTTTCCAAATACCTTCTTGAAGAATGAGTTGCAACAAGCCATATCTCTGTTCATTCCTCGTAACATGGCCAAGATATTCTAGTTTGCGCTCTTTGATTGTGTTAATAATCTCGCATTCCTTGCCTATTCTACGTAGAACCTCAACATTAGTCACACAATCCACCCACGAAATTCTCAAAATGCGCCTGTAACATCACATCTCGAATGCCTCGAGTTTTCTCAAAGAAGCCTCGGAAAGTGTCCAGGCCTCTACTCCGTATAATAACGTAGAAAATACATAGCATCTGATAATAGAGATTTTGGTAGCAAGAGGTAAATCGTGGCTTCTATGAAAAGAGACTTCATCATTATGAACGCTGATCTCGCTTTTCCTATGCGTTGTTTTATTTCACTTGAATGGTCCCACTTTCTGTTTATGTTGGTACCAAGGTATCTGCTGTCGACCCGTCAATTAGTTGTTGGTTAACCAATAGCTGTGTATTTAATATTTCGCGCTTACTGACTACCATGTATTCCTAACTACAATAAGTATTATGATATTATGAATTCTTAACTATTATGAATATACAGGGTGTCCAGAAACTCTACCGACAAACGAAGACAGGAGATTCCTCAGGTAAATTTAAGATAATTTAACCCAATTCACTTAGTCCGAAAATGCTTCTTAAGGGAGCTAGAGCTCTTTGAAGATGGCGTCATGAAATTAGTTTTTCTTAAATACCTCCAGAACGCTTCTATTTAGAAAAACAAAAATTGGTACGCGTATTTATCTTCAAGATATAAATCTAATCCATACATTGCAAATTTCTAGTACCGATCATAGGCGTCCGTTTTGGGTAGGGCAACGGTTATTTTATCGCATAACTTTTTTATCTTTAACTTTTATGCATTTCTGACACTGTATTATTAAATTGTGAAGTATTCTAGTACTAAAAGGTGCTCTTGTTTTAAATCGGTAGGACACACCGTTTTCTAGAAAAATCGATTTGAAAATTTTTCACTTTCTGAATTACAAAAAAAAATTTAAAAAAAAAACTGTTTAGAAAGACGAAAACTTGTACATTTATTTATATTCCAGAGATAAATCGATTTCATTACTTGCGAATTTCTAGTACTGGTCATAGGCGTCCGTTTTGGGTAGGTCAACAGTTATTTTATAGCATAATGTTTTTGTCTTGAATTTTCGAGCATTTTTGACACTAGATTATTAAATTATGAGGTATTCGAGTACTAAAAGTTACTCTTACTTTATGTTGGTAAAATACTGCGTTTTTTGTTGAAAATTTCTTTCAATTTTTTTTCAAATTCCAAAAACGAAAAACTTTCAAATCGATTTTTCTAGAAAACGGTGCATCCTACCGACTTAAAGCAAGAGTACCTTTTAGTACTAGAATACCTCACAATTTCATAATCCGGTGTCAAAAATGCATAAAAGGTAAGGACAAAAAAGTTATACGATAAAATACCTGTTGCTCTACCCAAAACGGACGCCTATGACCGGTACTAGAAATTTGGAATCGATGGAATCGATTTATCTCTGAAAAGTAAATATGCATACCAATTTTCGTTTTTCTAAATAGAAGCCTTCTGGAGGTATTTAAGAAAAACTAATTTCATGACGCCATCTTCAAAGAGCTCTAGCTCCCTTCAGAAGCATTTTCGAACTAGGTGAATTGGGTTAAATTGTCTTAAAATTATCTGAGCAATCTCCTGTCTTCGTTTGTCGGTAGAGTTTCTGGACCAGCGGCGGATCCAGCATTGTTAAGAGGGGGGCCGATAGACTAAATCTTTAATAATTTTCTACTATGCCGGCCTGTTTTAGCCTACCGGCCCACCGGAAAAGTCCCGTACTATCTCTGTATCTTTAGAGTACGAAGGGCGAGTCAAGTCCCACAGCACTTAGCCACAATTGACCCATTGTGCATCCTCCCAGGGGGCTGTCATCCTTAGCTCATTGGCCATCCTACCATTTCCAGGAATGTGGCTAAATAACCAGGGGACACCTCCTCTATGTCGGCACGTGTAGGTCAAGGCTCGCCGACTGCATAATCTCGTATTGATGAAAACTCCAGCCATTCATATAGAACATACTCGACAGTTTCGTCATCTCGTTCACACTTCCTGCACAGAGGTGTGTCTACCTAGTAGCCCCAGTGTCTCGAGGTGTTTGTTTAGTTACAATGACCAGTTTAAAAACCAACTGTCCAGCATAGGTTTTTCCTGGTCATAAGTTCTACCTTCTGGCTGAGACAATGGTCTACCAGATCTTCCATCTCCTTTGTTGGTGGTACGGTGGCTGCATCTGAGGGTAGGTAGACCGATGCTAGTATTAACTCTCTATTTTTGCCTTTTGCCCATGGGAATTTTATTATTTTAACCGCAGTTATGTCTTAGGTGCAAAACTTCACCAGGGAGAGGCTTTCATTTTTCTGGGAACATATTATATTGCTGTTCTCGGTTGTTGGTTGTTTTGTAAGCTGAAGATTTGACCATTTAGACTGCTAAAACCAGTTATTTTGGTCTTAGTTATCCAAGGTTTTTGCATGAATGCTTTTGCATTCTTCGTTACATCCAGGTGACGGCAGACTGTCGCCGTTACCACCTTTTTGTGTTGGAGATTGCATTGAATATTAATTAGCTTTTTCCCGATGTCCTTGGCCATGGCGAAGGTGTCGTACTAATTCTTTTATGGGTTCATTTCCTCCTCGATTGAGGAGGCGGCAGCCTTACTCACTTTTTCCTCTGCAGGGTTCGTCGACCACCATCTGATGGTCGTAGTCCCGCTGTGGACCATTGGTGTCTCAGTCTCAGTGATCGTCTCCGGCTGCCGAGTAGCTAAGCTCCCTGGTTCCGAGGAGGTGCCCTTCATTTTTTTTTGGTGCTTGCTTTTAGAGTCAATGAGGTAGACGGTGGACGCGTAGCTCAACCTCATTGGTCTTTTCTTAACGACAGCCATGTCCTCGTCTCCGATTTCAAAGACGAACAGGTGTCCGTTTGGATCAGTCTTTACCTCGTGGTGGAAGGTGCACTATCTCGTAACTGACATGTCTGGACTTTATGCCGTTAGCCTCCGCAGCACTCTTTCTGGGACATCGGAGGTGGTAGTAACATCACCCGAGATGCATAGAGAAGCTTTGGTAAGCTTCGGGAGCTTATCCTGACGTACAAAAGCTAGTGATGCTTCCTCCCACGGTTCGAAGTTATCTATAACCTTTTCCAGCCACGCAGTCGTCACCACAGACTACTCTGATGATCTCACCAGAATAGGTCCACGATTTAAACGTGAGTGCTTTTGCTTGACTGTTGGAGTTGGACAAGATTGCTCTGTCCAATTCCTCCATCAGGCTGTGTTTGATGAGGTCGTCCCGGTCGGCAGTGACCGAGTGACCTTACCTTACGGGTTTACCTAATCTATAAGAGCGACCCTAAGGTGTGTCACGGCGGCTTCCGCCAAGCTTTGGGAAGGGGCAGTGGCGTTTCCGCTTCTGCGTTCTTTCTGGTGCTTCTGCAGCTTGCCTTCCGTGGAAGTGCTTGGGTGAAGGCGCTTCACATCGGCGCCTGTCGGTTCCTGTCCACTTTTGGAGGTGGAACTGTTGACAGACTCTGATGCGGGCACTTTCATCTTTGTTTTGGGAGGGGCTGGAGAGGGATGGGTGGCTCCCGTAGGTATCTTCCTGGCCTCCCTCCTTTTTTACCTCGGCACCACAGGGTCTGAGACGTTTTGGTCGATTTCTCTGAGGTGATCCTTGTCCAGTCTTTGCTTGGGCCGATGTTTGAGGTGAACATTGCTGTCCATCCTCCACTCCGGCTTGAGACTGAGGTGAACGTTTTAAGTCCTTCTTCTTCTTTAAGTACCGTGCCCAAATTTAGGCGTGGGTAGCTTCCATAACAATTTGCCGATATCGATCTCGATCTTTTAAGTCCTGTACTAATAAAATTTATTTATAATTCATATAATATATAAAATTTATATTTATAATATAAATATATTTATATAGATATATGTCTTTAATACATAAATCTTAGTCAATATTATAAAATTTATTATAAAAAATGTCTAATTATCTGTTTGAAAAAAAAAATTAAATCACTTGGTTTGAGAGGGGGGGGCCGATCGCCCCCATCGCCCCCCCTTGGATCCGCCACTGTTCTGGACACCCTGTATATCGTAGTATTTTTATTATTATGTAATGATAAAATATGGTTGTTTATTAGGCAACCCCTCTGAAATACTGAGAATGAGAGAGAATAGAAGTGTCTAATGCCATAGGTACGTAATACCTACTTAATAAATTATAAAAAAATCTTATAATCAAATTTTTGTATTCCAATAAAAATGAACCAATCTCGATAAGCAGATTATCTAGTTAGCTATTTAGAAACAAAACACTTGAAATATATCTCACTAGATAAAATTAGTAAATTTACATTGAATACTAATTTGTTTTGTTGTACAGTCCACTTCTGCAATAATTATGTGTTATATTTGATTTAAAATTAATTCAGGAATTTTTTGAAGTTATACTTCTTTACGGGCGTAATGACGGTGAAATTTTATATGGGAAAACCTAGCGACCGGGCGCATGCGCATTATAACTTTGTTCTGATTGGATGTTCAAATGACATGACAAAAATTACCCAATATGGCAGCTGTGGCACAGCTGTGGGACTGTGGTTTGGTTATAATGTATGCTTGTTGCGTTTTAAAATTTGTTGGAAGAGAAACAAACAAACAAAAAGTTAGTTAATGGTTATACTGCCTTTTTAAATAGTTTTCATATTATATTTTTGGACTTATTTACATAGAAGAGATGATTGTTGCATGCCAATGTGAAAGCTCATCAAACTGTGACTAGTATGAGTGCTGCAGATCTCGCTTATTCAGAGCTAAAGAATCTTTCACTGGTAAGTGTTTTATAAATAGTTGATCAAATTTTGTTATGATATTTGAACATAGCCACTTTGCACGACGCAAGTGATTGCGAAATTTATTAGTCGTTATACGGGCTCCGATACCTACCTTGAACCTACCAAAATACATAAGTAGTATGTAATACTTTTATTTAAATAATATTCACCTAATATTGTTTTCTTACTCTATGTTTTGTTGTATTTTTTCAATTCTAAATCATTTCAATTCAAAATCAAAATAATTTGATTTACATAAGTTAAAAATGTCAAAAGGTTAATCTGTTTAGTTAGACGATCTTCGCACATAATGACAAGCTGTCTCTGTGGCGAAGTTTTAATGCGGGTGACTCAAAATACAACGCAAATACCAGCCGCTTGGTAAGTTGGTTCGAATCCCAATAGAAACTTTTATTTTTTTTATTTTTTTTATACATTTTATGATTGTAAGTATATTTATTATATAATTTTATTTTCAGAAAATACGTATTTAGTTAAAAAATTTTCCGACAATTAATGTTCAGAAATCATTTGTGGCATTTTTAATGTACTTGTGTGTGTTTTATTTTTTTATTATTTTAATTTTTGGCACTGTTTTAATAAAAATGTTTGAGAAGTAGTAAGTATAAATTAATTTAATATTTAAATAAAATATAAATAAAAAGTATATTCATTTCGTTTATAATCATATAATCATATAATAGAAGTATAACTTCTTACGTGCGTACAAAGTACACACACATTCTTTTTTTTTAATTTGACAACAATGTCAACGTAGATCTCTGAGGTTGATAATGACGTGCAACGGAATTTATACTGTACCAACTAAATATAGATTTCTAGAGAATGATTTGAAGGCAACCAATTTAACATATTTATGTTGTATTGGTTGTCTACCTTAGGTAGTACCTACTTATATTAAAATAATTTTTTATTTCAACAATTTCTGATATCTTTATTTAAATTATTTTTCGTGAATTTGTATATTATTTAATGTGTTCAAATGATTATATTATCATCGACTCTTATAATATACGATTTCGTCGATAAGGTGACAGTTGATTATCGATATTAAGACATCGATGTTTTGTTCCCAAAATCGATGTCGAAAGATCTTTTTGACGTTTTTGACAGTGACATTATTTTATAGGTTAAAACTGTTTTTTGTTTATATTTAACCGGCAGCTGCCTTTTACAAGAATTTACTCATTTTTGTAACCCATATTTTAGTTGCCCCTACGTTATAATGGATCCTTCAATAATAATAGTGGACTTAAAATCTAGTTCCTCCATATTCGAACAGGTGGATGAACAAAAAGATACAACCATAGACCATGAAACCAAGGATTGTATTGAAACCTCCAAGAAAACAACAGAAACTCCCAAACAACTACAACATGAAGCAGAAATATTGTACCAGTGTCACCTTTGTAATTATAGTACCAGATATTCAAACTTGTTAGGTCTCCATAAAGGTGTCACACATCCAGGCAAAGGTAGAGTAAATCCTCAGTCATGCAGACAAACAAGTGAAACAGGTTCACAAGAAAACATCAGTGAAGAAAACATAGTTAAGGGTATTTCACTGCTTACTTTTTTTTTTCATCAATTGAATGCCATGCTGGAAGAATGTAGTAAACGCCAAGTCAGATTTTGTTGACAACTCGAGAAAAACAGGTTATAATTATAAAATAAAATGATTAATTATTGATCATTTTGAAAAAAGAATGTTTATGAGCGTAATATGATAGACTATAGGAAGCATAAAGTAAAGTCTAGTAATATTCCCAGCAGTCGGTAGTACATTATTTTGTGCACGTAGAACTTTGTTCCATGGTAAAACCAGATATGAAACTATTGGTGGTTACAACGTTGTTCCAGCATAGCGTTCAATTATTATACTCATTTTGGCATCAATTGGTGACACCCGCCAACTTCCCCTAATATACTCATTCTGAATTCTATCCTTTTTTGTTACTTCACTAATCTATTTAAGCATTTTCATTTCCATCGCATACATTCGTTGTTCCTCATTCTTTTAACTGCCCAGCATTCAGTTCCATACTTCAGAGCCAATCTTATGTCTGTTTTTATATAATTTTCCATTCAGCTTCATTGGAATTTTTCTGTCACACAACACATCACTCACTTCCTCACATTTTATCCATTCAACCCTAATTCTATTGCATGCATCCCCATCTAGGTATTTCCCCATTACTCTGTAATACCGATCAGTGGCGAAGCGTCCATGTAACCACTGTTACCATTGGTAACAGTTACAAATCTTGCAATTAAATATTTTATGACTACTACGAAATAATTCCATTTATATTTTTTACCAACAGAAATACTTGTTAATAGTACCTAATTCAGTAAATAGCCAACTAGAACTAGACACACGAAAATATTGGCGAGATATGTGAATCCATGGCATGTTATCATATGCTGTTACCAATACTGGCACTGGTAACGGTACGCAGGAGAAACCTCGGTATTGCTCGGGACTAGCTCTGAAAATTTTGAAGGAGCGACGCCGACAGGGCTAGAGACGGCGTGCGGGCACGCTGTGCATATCAGTATTGTAACCATTTTGAAGATTGGTAACGTTGCGTCAGTTTAGTACCTATTACAGATTACAGTGTGTGTGCATTTAAACATGGAAGAGTGTTGCTACGTATTGCGTAATTGATCAACTACTTGAACAGTCATTCTACTTGTATATTTTTTTATATATTATTTTAAAGAAAAAAATGATATTATTGAAAATGGAAGAATTAAAATATAAACAATAGTTTTCAAAATCTGTTCTTTTCCTACTTGTTCATTTTTTTTATGTTAATTTTATGGTAGAATAATATGTTTAGTTTGTTTATTATTTATTGTTATACCTGTTACATATACATAATACATATAATTTGGGAATAGTGATTTGTTTAATTTTATCCCACAGGATTGAAAACAAAAACTTATATTTGGGAGGTTCAAAATAATTTTTTTTAAATAAGATTTTTTTACATCAGGTTTTGGTAACACTTTAGAAAAATTCACGTGTCGCCACTGATACCGATCCTAGGTACTTAAAATTCTCACTTTTGACAATAATTTCACCATCTAAAGATATCAATTTATTTGTAGTAACTCCATCTTTAAACGAACATTCAAAATTTTTTATTTATTTATTCACGGGCAAGCCCTATTCAGATATAAATTTTACAGTGTTCTAAATTATATAACATAATTATACAATTATATAACATTAATGTTAACCAATTATATAACATAAATTATCGTAATATAACATAACAAAGTGGTTTGTGGAAAAATAATTCTATGAGTAATACAGTTACAAAAAAGAATAAGATAACATGAGGTCAGTACAATTACAAACAAAAGATATCACCTAAACCAATTCGGAAATGTTCCAAGGTATAACGGTTTTAAGTTATCTAATACATACAGGTCATGAAACACTAATCACAATACAAAAGCTCTGGCCGAAAATATTAAAAAGTTAAAAAGTTAGGGAAGAAATTAGGTTTTTAAAGCGGGAAACTGATATATTAAAAATTTCGAGGTTATTTAATGAGTTAGCTAATCGAAGAGTTCTAGGAATAAATGTGTTGTAAGAATAATTGAATCTATGAAAAGAGACATAAAAGGTTTGCACCTGCCTAGTCGAACGACTGGGGACAAATAGAGATATTTTGGAGAGAAGTTCGGGGCAGTTACACAGCCCGTTGATAATTTTAAATAAAATAATTAAGTCTCTTTGTTTTCTGCGTACCTCAAGAGGAGGTAAGTTCAGTATGCGCTCTAATACAGAATAGTCATAGTATACATGCATCTTAGTGGCAGTATATCTCAGAAAATTGTGTTGGATAGCCTCAATTTTCAGTTTATGAGTAAAGTAATAGGGGGACCAAATTGTGGAACAGTAATCGAAATGAGATCTAACCAGGGAGAAATAAAGAGATCTAATAGCTGAGATGTTTGTAAAGTCTCTAGTGGTTCTTTTTATAAAGCCAAGCATCTTCATAGACTTCTGTATTGTACTGGAAATGTGTGATTTATAGCTAAGGGCGGAGTCAAGGATCACACCTAGATCCCTAGTTTCAGAGGCAGAATGTAAGGTCAGATTATTTATACTATATTCGAAGATGATTGGATGATGAGTTCTGTGGAAACGAAGAATATGGCATTTGGATGCATTCAAACACATACCATTTTGCACACACCAGTTAGATAGGCGATCAATATCACCTTGTAGACTAAGTGAATCAGCCTCACATGTGATTATTTTAAAACATTTTAAATCATCAGCGAATAACAAAGTTTCACTTACTTGGAAACAGGGTATTAGATCATTGATAAATATATTAAACAACAGAGGTCCCAAGTGTGATCCTTGTGGTACATCTGAGGTAACAGAGATGGTATGAGAATAGTGATGATTAACCCTGACAATTTGCGATCTTTGCGTAAGATAGCTCTTGAGCCACTTCAATATAAGGCCATCAACTCCGTATAAATAAAGTTTATGAATCAAGAGCTCATGATTAACTTTGTCGAAAGCTTTGGAAAAGTCAGTATACACAGAGTCAACTTGTAAACCCCTCTCAAGAGCATCTGTCAAAAAATCAACATATGTTATGAGACCCAATTCTGCTGATTTTTTGGATGTAAATCCAAATTGTTGGGCCCCTATAATTGGCGAGAAGTCATAACTTAAATAATCAGAAATAATGCTCTCAAAAACTTTAGGAATAGCACTAAGAATACAAATGGGACGATAGTTACCTATATCCAAAATACTCTGTCTTTGTCCTACTAGTTTATATCTTATGTTGTTAATAGATCTTCCATTAATTATTCTTCCTTCACTTTGAGATAGTCATGATTCTTCAAAAATGACTTCGCTATATACATTAAAGAGTAATGGAGACATAATACATGATTCCTCCTCTCCTGATTCCAATTTCTGGACTGGATTCGTTATCTATTACAATTTGTGCTCTTTGATTCCAGTAAAGGTTTGTTATTATTCGTAAGTCCCTTTTGTCCATGTTTTCTGTCTTTAGAATTTGGACTAATTTTTCATGACTTACTTTGTCAAATGCTTTCTCAAAATTAAAGAACAAACATTCACGCACATCTAGATTTATAACCATGCATCTTTGAGCTAACACATTAAAAGCAAATAATGCCTCTCTGGTTCCTAATCCGTTTCTGAATCCAAACAGGCTATCATCTATTCCTTTTTCCATTTCTTTTTATTTATACGGCCATGTAGGTATTATTTGAAAGAATAATTTGAGAATGTGACTTATTAATGATATTGTTCTATATTCACTGCAATCTTAGCGTTAATGCGATAGCACAAAAGGTGGAGAGTAACCATTGTTTTGGTATGTTTCCTGTTTTGTACACTGTGTTAAAGTTGACACCATCAATCTATCGTCAGTCAGCAAATTCAAACAAAAATATAACTCCAGACCATATTTTACCACCTTTAGTCCAGACAAATTAATATATGTATTTAATATATTTTTACCACCAAAAATGAGATGTTTTAATCAAATATTGCTTCAAATTTAATCTGCAGAATAATTTTGAATCACGTTCCGCTAATAAACTTGCTTTTTTGTCCTTAAAAGTAGAAAAAAGTTTCAATTCTATTGCTTAATATTTCATCTAAATATAATCGCCTAACAATTTTAACTGTACTAATGCCCCAGTATACATTTTCAAGTGTTAACTGATTGATTTACGATGAGTAACCCGGTTGTAAAAAAATACCGGCATGTGCCTTATCAAAGGGACATCGGTTTACTCGAATTTCATAACATACAAATGTTATCTGTTTGAATTTGCCGACGGACGAAATATCTATGGACCTGACTTTAAACAACTAACTATCTCATTATCTTCGCACAATGTAAAGAGTGTCTCTACCAGTTGGTTAGGGTGTCCAAGATCGTCAGAAGAAAATATGTTGGATACTAAATTATTTGGACGTTTAAATTTTGTTTTCTTCTTTAAGTCTCTATGCTCACAATTTTTCAATGTATGTAATATCCTTGTACAATTCACTTACTATCTTAATTGAATACATTTATAAGCTGAACAAATCCACATATCGTTTTAGGAAAAAATCAAAAGAAAAAAAAAATCAAAGATCGGAAACCTTTCAGTGATGATGAAAAAATACTTCTGCTTCAATTAGTCAGCAAACTACAATTAAATAAATATGATGAATCTGTGTACACTATTAAAAAAACAGTAACTAATAAATGGACCGAGGTGTCGAAAATATTTATAGAAAAATGCTATGACAGGAGATCTGAAGAATTAGGGATATACTTCTTAAAAATGAAATATGCAGCCAAGTCGAAATTTGAAAGTTATTATGTTCAAAAATGTGCTGTGAGACCCACAAAAGAAGATTATATACTTGCAAATTTATTTCCCAAGTTTTATGAGAGTCTCGGTTTCGATATGAGTCAATTGATGACAGATGTAAGTACAATTTTTTCTATTCCATAGACTAATTATTTTTTATATTGTTTATATGTTCTTTTTATATGGACAGTCTGGGATGTTTCTGAAAAAGTATGATATACAGGGTGTCTGCGTAACTTGGAACCATATGGGAAACTTTTTGAAGATATTCTTCTTTAGAGGCGATTCGATTGAGGGTAAAATTGTACATAAATCTGCGCGCCTGCGCACACAGACAGCATGTAGTTCACTGCTGATCTTTCAAGATAGGTATGTATGTATCTGTAACCATGCAAATAAGTCATTAAAAGAATATATTAGTGTTTTTAGTAAATGTATTATTTATTATAATTCTTTTGGATTTGTGTTTCTCTGTAGTAAAATAATAAAATATTATGTAGGCATAACATTTTTACACTATTTGTCGCCGTGTTGTGTAATTGTATCCGAAACTTACACGTCAATTACAAGGACCTCGCTGGAGTAGTTGGTAGGGCGTTAGCTCCGAGATTGGAAGGGCGCGGGTTTGAATCCTGGGCAATTCATAATTTTTTTTATTTTTGGTTGTTTTAATAAAAATTTTTTGAAAGTGGTAGATAAGAAAGTTAGTTTAATTTTTAAATAAATAACAAATAACCTGTTAAGTATATTTACTTCGTTTAAATTACCTATATAATAGAAGAATATCTTCTTATGTGAGTACAAAATTTTTTGAAAGTGGTAGATAAGAAAGTTAGTTTAATTTTTAAATAAAATACAAATAACCTGTTAAGTATATTTACTTCGTTTAAATCTAATATATAAAAGAAAGTCGAGGTTATGTTAGTTACACCATTTATATCTCGAGAACGATTGAACAGATTTTTATGAAATTTTACACGTATGTTCGAGCGGACTGGGAATAGGATAATATGGAGTTTCATACGCGTACGTCATAAGGGGGTTGCCCCCCTGATATATTTTTTTAATTTTTGGAAAAACCGTTTTTTACTATTTTTATGAGATGTAGAAGCAAAAGATACATATAATCCTAAATTTTCAATTTTCTATCTCAGACCGTTATTTTTTAATAGCCATTTAAATATTTTACATCTATATATATAAAAGAAAGTCGAGGTTATGTTAGTTAATAACTCGAGAACGACTGAACAGATTTTTATGAAATTTTATACGTATATTCGAGCGGACTGGGAATAGGATAATATGGAGTTTCATACGCGTACGTCATAAGGGGGGTTGCCCCCCCGATATATTTTTTTAATTTTTGGAAAAACCGTTTTTTACTTGTTTTAAGAGATGTAGAAGCAAAAGATACATACAATCCTAAATTTTCAATTTTCTATCTCAGACCGTTATTTTTTAATAGCCATTTAAATATTTTACATCTATATATATAAAAGAAAGTCGAGATTATGTTAGTTACACCATTTATAACTCGAGAACGACTGAACAGATTTTTATGAAATTTTACACATATATTCGAGTGGACTGGGAATAGGATAATATGGAGTTTCATACGCGTACGTCATAAGGGGGGTTGCCCCCTGATATATTTTTTAATTTTTGGAAAAACCGTTTTTTACTATTTTTATGAGATGTAGAAGCAAAAGATACATATAATCCTAAATTTTCAATTTTCTATCTCGGACCGTTATTTTTTAATAGCCATTTAAATATTTTACATCTATATAAAAATTCTCCGGTCGCAGTGTTTGTTACCATACTCCTCCGAAACGACTTGACCGATTTTTATGAAATTTTGCAGGTATATTGGACTGGACTGGGAGTAGGTTGCTGTCTATATTTCATACCCGTACGTCATTAGGGGGTTGCCCATGACGCCGTAACTCTCACAATAATGACGTGAAAAATACGAAATTAAGTAGGTAGACTTCTTGCTGAATTCCGAGCAAAACCGTACTAAAATTTTTTCTCTAGCCCAATCGGTGTCCGAAATACAATATCTCAAGCCGTAGCAATATTCTGAGGACAGAAGAAGAACGAGCAACAAATTTCATAGAAGAGAAGTGGAACAGTTTAACTTTGGGACTCAAATTGGGCAAAATATGAATTTTTTAATCTTGCGAAATTTTCAAAAAATATCTCTAAACGGAACCGTAAGCAGGAGAAAAATTCTGAGCACACGAAAAGAACAAGCAGCAAATTATAAAATTTTATTTAATTTTAATTCATTTTGTTTAATTTTATTTAATTTAAGTATTTTATTTATTTTCGTTTATTTTATTTTATTTCATTTTATTAATTTTTATTTATTTTTATTAGACTATATTTTCTTTTATTTAATTTTATTATTATTTTTTAATTTATTTATTATTTTTATTTATTTTTTTTAGCTTTATTTAAGTGTATTTAAGTTAATATAATTTTATTTATTTGTATTTAATTTTATTCAGTTTTAGTTATTTTTATTTACGTTTATTCAGTTTCATTTAATTTTAATTTACTTCATTTACTTTTTTATTTAATTTTAATTGAATTTAATTTTATTTAATCAAAACCTATAGATTTGGAATCTCCCCGAACCCAATCATAAATAGAGGGTTGTTTTGAATGTAGATATAATAAAGCTGTTATATTCATTATAAGATAAACAAATTTAAGATTATAACTGTAACTGTTGCACTACAAACTTTATTTTGTTACCTCTAACTAAACTTTATTATTTCAAACATCATGTGTAATTAATTAAAAATAATAATAAAACCTCATCCACATCGAGCATTTTTTGTTTATTAATTACGAATTCCTTTTGTTTATTTTAAGTTTATTGTATACAAAAGTTTGTTTTTATCTATTGAGGCAGTACGAAGTCTGCCGGGTCAGCTAGTTACCTATATAATAGAAGAATATCTTCTTATGTGCGTACAAAGTACACACACACATTCTTTTTATTTAATATCAATTTTACGGAAAAAAGTTATTCTTCATAAAGTGCTCTGCGTAGTCTAAAACCTAAGATGCAATCATCAGGTATCAAATTTTATCAATAATATACGAGGTATGTCCAAAAATATGAATTTCACTCAAGAGTAAAGTACCTTTATATTGCACAATATCGAAAATTGATATTAAGAAAAGTTGTTTGTAATTAAAAATTATGTTATAATATGCATTTACACTCTTCTAATTGAAAAAAAAAATTTGAAAATTCTCCTCAAATTACGGATACCCAACATAATTTTTATTTAAGATAACTCCGTTATTATTAATTTTGCGAAAAAAGTTATTCTTTATAAAAATGTCTGAAAGTCAAAAAACTAAGATGCAATCATAAGATATCAATTGTTTTTCAATTCTATATGAGGTATGTCAAAAATATGAATTTCGCGCAAAAGTAAAATACCTTTATAGTTCACAATATTTCAAATAGAAGGATGCTATTGCATATTGAAACATAGTTTTTAATTCTGAACAACTTTTTAAAATAACAAATTTCAATGTTACGAAAAATAAAGGTACTTTACTCTTCAGCGAAATTCATATTTTTAACATACCTCGTATAAAATTGACAAAATTTAATATCTAATAATTTTATTTTGGTTACGAAACTATGCAAAACTTTTTATAAGGAATAACTGTTTTTCGTAAAATTAATAATAATATCATAAATAGAAATGATGTTAGGAGTCCGTGATTTGAGGAAAATTTTCAAAAAAAAAAATTTTCAATTAGAAGAGTGCAAATGCAGATTATAACATAATTTTGAATTACAAACAACTTTTCTTAATGACAATTTTCGATATTGTGAAATATAAAGGCACTTTACTCTTGACAAAATGTTATATCTGATGATTGCTTCTTAGGTTTTAGACTATGCAGAGCATTTTATATTAAAGAATAACTTTTTTTTGTAAAATTGATATTAAAAAACTTTCCCATATGGTTCCAAGTTACGCAGACACACGGTATAAAGATGGTTGTTCACACACCTTTTTTTCAGTACCCATTTTTTCATAAGTGTAGCAGATATAGGCCAATAAATAACTCTTTTGGCTTTACAATTTATAAAACAACAGATGACGAATATAGAAAACGAAAAGGACTCTACCATTGCAGTCACATTCCGTTTTCATTCGTCTAGGAACATGTGAGAAAGAAAGTTCCTATTAGGTACTCAAATTTTTTCTTTTCTATCTTTACTCAGATTTGAGTACGAGGAATTTACTTTCTGACCTTTTCCTAGATGAATGAAAACGAAATGTGACTGCATATGGTAGAGTCCTTTTCGTTTTCTATATTCGTCGTCTGTTGTCTTATAAATTGTAAAAGTTATAGATTAATGATGTACCAGAAAAAATTTCCAACAAGAAAAATTTTCAGATTTAAATAATTATTTAGCGTTATAATTTTTATTAGAATGGTGGATTCTGTATCTGAGACGTTTCGTTTTTATTTAAGAGATGTCGCTGATTGCGTCTTAAAGTTGATTTTAAACGATCTTTGAAATTCCACATAAATAGATAGTCCCTTCTTTAACGGTAAAATATTGCAAAACCTCTAAATTTTAAAGAACCGCTTGGATTGACATGAAATTTGGCATACACATAGCTAATAAGTTAAAGAAAAAAAGTGATATTGTGCCGATATGTGCTTTTGCCCTGGGGGTGGTTTTCACCCCCTCTAGGGGGTGAAAAAATATTCGTCAAAAGTAAGTCAGAAAATGGATAAACTGGCTAATTCTAAGTAACTTTTGTTCTATAGAGTTTTTTCACTAAGTCGATACTTTTCGAGTTATTTGGCAGTGAATATGTTCATTTTTTCAATAAAATAATCACGCTTTTAGACGGTTTTTCGCAAATAACTCAAATAGTGAGTATTTTGTCGAAAAAACATTCTTAGCAAAAATATAGCCTGTAAAAAATTTAAAAAAATGGTGTATATAGAACTTCTCTATACCTAGTAGAAGCAGAGTTATAGCTAATGAAAAATAGGTTCATATTCGTCAAAAATTCCAAATGGAATACTTTAACGTGAAATAACCAAAAATGAAGCACATTGCGGGGAAAACTCATTACAACTTATTTAAAGTGTTTAAAAAAAGCTTCATTTTTGTTGTATAAAAAAAATTTCTAGCATCAAAAGTAAACAAGTTACGCTCAAAATAATGTTAGTCCCTTTTTGTTTTGGTACAAAAATCGGGAAAGTCACCCCCTAATTAGTATCTTAAATGAACTTAATCGTTACGACTTCACAAGTTTCTTGACTCGTGTAGGTATTGTTTATATGATCTGTAAGTTTCATCGGTTCAAAGTCCTTATTATTGAAAGGGCTGTAGTTAAAAGGGGTTGAACGAGTCACATGATCACGAATGTATGCAAATTTAGAAACACCAAATCATAATAAATTTTTGTCCAACAGAAAACAAAAGAGTACGTGATATTCAGAAAAGCAATGCTGACTTTTTTTGTTTTTCGAGATTTTTGCTATTTCTAACAATTTTTAAGTTATTTTGAAAAATAGCATTTTTTTCAAAATTAAAATTTTTAAAAATTTTACTTTGAAACCAATTCTTTTAAAATTAAGCACTTTGAATCGATGAAACTTACAGATCATATAAACACAACATAAGTAAAATAATTTGTGGAGCGGTAACGATTAATTTCATTTAAGTTGCTAATTAGGGGGTGGTCTTCCCGATTTTTTTTTGCCAAAACAAAAGGGACCAACATCATTTTGAGCGTACCTTGCTTAAATTTAATGCTAGAAACTTTTTGTAAAAACATAAATAAAGCTTTTTTTAAACACTTTAAAAAAGTTAAAATGGGTTTTCCCAAAAAGTGCTTAATTTTTTGGATATTTCACGTCGAAATATTCTATTTGAAATTTGGTGAATATGAATCTATTGTTCATTGGCTATTACTCTGGTTCTACGAGATCCAGAGACATAACGCGTACACCATTTTTTTTTACTTTAATATAGGCTATATTTATGCTAAGAACATTTTTTTCGACAAAATACTTACTTTTTGAGTTATTTGCGAAAACCCGTCTAAAAATGTGGTTATTTTGTTGAAAAATGAACATATTCACTCGCAAATAACTCGAAAAGTGTTGATTTGGCGAAAAAGCTCTATGGAACAAAAGTTACTTAAAATTAGTCAGTTTACCCATTTCCGGACTTATTTTGGACACACATTTTTTCACCCCCAATAGGGGGTGAAAGTCACCCCCAGGGCAAAAGCACACATTGGCACAATATCACTTTTTTTCTTTGACATGTAAGCTATATGTATGCCAAATTTCATGTCAATCCAAGCGGTTCTTTAAAATTTAGAGCAAAAACCGTGAAAGAATGTACTAAGATGGTTTGGCTTCGTTTTGCTTCAGAGGTGTGCACGACATTTCAGAGGTAAGACATAAGGGGCCGTTCAAGTATTACGTAACGCAAGGTGGGGGGGGGGGGTTAAAAATCTTCAAAAATTGCGTTACGCAATAGTTAAACGCCCATTAAAGTGCGTTACGCAGGGGGGAGGGGGGTGAAAATCTTCAAAAATCGCGTTACGTTATATTTGAACGCTCCCTAAACAGCTCATAAGGATTGTGCATCGCTCTGAATCAAAAGGAAGCATAAACTGTGTTTTTCTATTTTGCTATTTCTTTCTCTCCACAACATCTAACTGTGTTTCTGTTTAGTAAGTCTTGATGCCTGATCTTCTTTTATTGTTACTCCTGTTATTGAACGCTCCATACTTCTTTGAGCTATTCGTAGTATTGAGACGTAAGGTTTGTGCCTTCGATTGTATTTCATGATAGCCTATGAATGTCGACTCCATGGTTCTGATACATTTTACTAATTATGAAATTGTAGGCTAAAACATACTCAAAGGAAATACAGGAATATTTAGTCCCCGTCGAAGATCAAGAACGTCCTACTATATTGGAGGATATAGCATCCTTAAAGTAAGTTATATTATTACGTTAAATCAATTTGATTGATAAACTTAACCCATAATCGTTAAGAAGGTACATCAGTGCATCATCAATATTAATTCGAGAGATAGCAGCCGCACCATTTTTCGAAAGTTCTGTGAACCTTCGGCAACAGTGGATCGATAGTATGTGACACTATCAAAGACGAAGGCACAATATTGTGATAATAATTTACTCATAGGCGCGCTAAATGTTGCCGAATTAGTCAGTTAAGTTTGATTTCTTGTTATAGAGGGCTTCTCAAACTTAATCGTACTGTGACGCCCTTGAGACTTTGCTATTTTTTTGCGACGCCCCTCAACCCAACCCCCAATAAAACTTACCATTTTAGTAAGTACTAGCCTCATTAGTAACAAATAACCCTAGGTTATAGTTATAACAAAAAAACTATTTGAACATTTACACTTTCTGCCAAATATGATACGGATATGTCAAATTATTTTAAAGTATTATTTTTTTAAATAATTTTTCCTTATTTAAAACTATAAGAAATATGTGTGCCCGGTACTATAAAACTATTTGACATGTCCTTATGATACTTGGCAGAAAGTGTAGGTACTGTACACCCTACTAAATTATGTTAAATAATCGTTTCTGGTTAATACCAGAGGCGTACGACAGGGGAAAGTGAATGGTTGACCCTTCCCAAATTCTACGCCACTGACGAAACTGCTATTTTAGCATAATTTTTAGGTTCTACAATACTTTCTATGCAAATAATATACTCTTCATTCGTAACGATAAAGTCATTAGTTTTCGAGATATTTGAAGTTAAAAATGAAAAAGCACGCTTATTTTGATTAATGTATTATGCTCCTTCGTTTTTAGCTTCAAATATCTCGAAAACCAATGGCTTTATCGTTACGAATGAAGAGTATGTTATTTACATAGAAAGTATTGAAGAATCAAAAAATTGCACTAAAATAGAAATTCCGCCAGTGGCGTAGAATTTGGAAAGGGCCAACCATTCACGTTCCCCCGTCGTACGCCTCTGGTAGTAGCCAGAAACGTTTGTTTAACATAATTTAGTAGGGTGTACAGTACCAGTACCACTTACCAAATTTCGTGTATCTGTTCCATGCCTGTCAGAAAATATTCAAAAATAAATAAAATAATAGTTTTGACACCCTGTATTTAGGTTATTATCAACTTTTGTACTAAGGTAAGTTAGCTTAAATCGACCTATTTTAACCTCAGGAATCTGAGGTTAAGCTATGACCCATTCTTTACCAAACACCCTGTATGTGTGCCAAATAATTCAACAAAATATTCAAAACTAAAGCTGCAATCATGGAACGCGTTTTCCGTGTTGATGACGCGCTGATGGGCCCTCTTAAGGTGATACAGTAGCGATCAACAGGTAGCCAAAACACGTTCCAAGATTGCGGCTGTAATTTTGAATATTTTTTCGAGATATTTGGCACACGTATTCGTAATATCATAAAGAATGGCGGTACTGAGCCCAATTTGAAAAATATATTAATATGTGGAAATTACTCTGTAATTAAATACAATATTAAAAAAACGAGCCTGTACCGCCATTAAGAAGAACAAAAAAATACACTTTCTTCAAATAAACTTTTTTATCCGATGCCTAGATTTTGTGTCATTTTGGAACTACTAATGAAATAAAAAAATTTAGTAGTTCGAAAATGACACAAAATCTAGGCATCGGATAAAAAAGTTTATTTGAAGAAAGTGTAATTTTTGTTCTTCTTAATGGCGGTACAGGCTCGTTTTTTTTAATATTGTATTTAATTACAGAGTAATTTCCACATATTAATATATTTTTCAAATGGGGCTCTGTACCGCCATTCTTTATTATATTACGAATACGTGTGCCAGATATCTCGAAAAAATATTCAAAATTACAGCCGCAATCTTGGAATGCGTTTTCGCTACCTGTTGATAGCTACTGTTTCCTCTTAAGTTGTTTAAGTAAAATTATAATTAAATATGTATAATAATAATAATTTATCAGCGTTCTTTCTTTAGTGGTGCATATCCATCATGTTTGGTTACTTGGTTTACTTACATTATATTATTAAATAAACTAGTGATTTTGAATGAACGTCATTCAATGTTTACCTATCGAAACCGTACCGGACAGGCTGTGTAACTTGTCGCATTAGGAATTTATAAGATTAGACATTTATGTAATAGTCGTATTTGCTACCAAGGCATGTTTTGTTTCCTAGCTTTATTGTCTCATTAGTACAGGAACTGAAGCTATTCACCTCGCAATTTTTACAGAATGGATCGATTTGCTTGAAAATTTGAGAATAAGTAGTGGATAGTCCAAGGATCAAAATCTATATGATGCCGAAAGTCGCTTTTACCATGGGGGTGGTTGGCACCCCATTTAGAGGGTGGAAATGTTTTATTATATTTTGACCGCAAAAGTTGATATAACAGTCATTCTAAGCAAAACATGTTTTATAAATTTTTTGATAAAATTGAACAGTTTTCGATTTATTCGCAATCGAATGTGTTAATTTTATATCGAAAAAATCAATGTTTTTCGATAATATACCCATTTACGGTTCACTTAATTTTTGCCGTAGAAAAAAATGTTTTAAACCAAGTTCTTGAGAAATAAATAACCTACAATTTCATATTTAAACATTTTTTCGTATCTCTGATGCTAATCTTTCTATTCTGAAGAAAATGGCATTTTTTACCAAACTACAAAAATTCGTTATTCGCTTTTAACTCCAGTTTTTTAAAAACTAATCATTCTAAGCCAGTCAAACTTCTTGAATATATTAATAATACATAAATAAAGAAGAATGAATAAGGCTAATGACTAAAAACACTGCTAACTTACATGATTATGTTTCCAATTGAATTTCTCATTTTTTTTTTCAAAAAAATATATTGATTTTTTAACCGTAGTTTTTTATTTTTTATCTTAGAAAGTTTGGTAAAAAAGAATTTTGTATGTTTTTACAAAATCTATAAGGCTATTAATATTAAATCCCTTTTAAATCCTCAGTCGCAAAAAGAGATCACTTTGAAAGGGTTGGTAAAGGTGGTTTTTGCATGTTATTACAAGTTTTAATTGTCAATAGCTCACTAAATTTTTGTCATAGAAAAAATTTTTGCAAACCAGCTTCTTGGGAATTAAATAAGCTACAATTTCATATTTAAAGATTTTTTCTTTTACCAAACTACAAAAACTCGTTATTGGCTTTTAACTCCATCTTTTTTTAAAACTAAGCATTCTAAGTCGGTCAAGCTTCTAAAACCTATTAATAATACATAAATAAAGAAGACCAACTAAGATCAATGACTAATTTCAATTATTGTGGTGATTAGGGGGTTGTTTTTCGCTGAAAAAATTAGGGATTGACATTATTTTCATTATAAGTCACTTAATTTTTGAGCTAGAGACTTTTATTTTATTTCTTAAGATAGATATTTTTAAATACTTTAAATTAGTATAAACAAGTTATCCTCGAAAAATGCATAGTTTTCCCGTCTTTTTACTTGGAAATTACAATATTTAGCATTTGACGAAGAAGAGCTAACATATAATAAAGTATAGCTCGATTACTATTGGTCTTAAAGAAAATCAGAAAAACCGGTTTTGTTTATTTTTTTAAAAGGTACATTTTTGTTAAACAACGTTGTTTTGATAAAACAAAAACTTTTGAAGTTATTAACAGAAAACTGATTAAAAGCATTGATTTTTTCGATATAAAACTAACATTTTCGATAGCGCATAAATCGAAAACTATTAATTTTATCAAAAAAATGTATTGAATGTTTTTTGCTTAGAATGAATGTTTTTACCAACTTTTGTGATCAAAATCTAATAAAAAAATGTCCACCCCGAGATGGGGTGGGAACCACCCCATGTTATAAGCGCCTTTCGGCATCATACAGATTTTGATCCTTTGACTATCCACTACTTATTCTCAAATTTTCAAGCAAATCGATCCATTCTGTAAAAATTGCGAGGTTTTGTCCTATTATAAGCTTCATTACTTGGACTACATCCTTTTTTATATTAATCTATCTTCATTTCATCTTATACCTTTTTTCATGCAATTTTACTGCATTATTTACCTTTTCCTCCCTTTTTAATTTCTCTAGCTTAATTTTTGTACCATAAAACTATTTTCTTAATATTTTTATTTTAAAAAGTCTATATTTTCTGTATGTTACAGTCAGTTAAACGACGTGGAGGCTCAACCAAAAAAGAGGCCTCATTCCGAGGAAGCCGAAGGACCAGCAAATAAAATCACCAAAGAAGTCCACGAAGACGAAGGTGCATGGCTCAAAAGAATGTTGGATATAACACGAGGAAGAAACAACTGTGAAGCAGCTACATCTAAATCTTTAATAAATGAAAATAATTCATCAACAGATGCTATAAATGCACTTAAAGCTAAACTTCTGGTTGCAGAAAACGAGACGAGGGAGAAAGATTATCAGCTTAAACGCAAGAATTTAGAAATATCATATTTAAAAGAGCTTCACGCGAAAGAAATAGAAATAGAAAAAGTTAAACTTTTACTGCATGCTCAAAACGTTGCAAATAAAAACTAGCTTTAGATGGGATTTTATTATTTTGTTGCTGTGTTTTAACTAGCTTATTACCTAAATTGTTAGGTGTTTCCTAGAAAAATATCCAGGAAGAATATATTCCGATGGGTGAGTTGCCGGAATTTAATTAAAAAATGAATATAATAAAACAAACGGTAATTTTATTGTTGTAACGAAAATGTGTTCGTTTAGGTCTCTCGGAGAGGGTCGAGTCGGTGTGTGTGTGAATGGTTCGCATGCTGCGTAGTGACTAAAGAAAACAACCACAAACGATGATAATGTTTGTGTTCCTTTCCCCTTGACCTGACCAGATGAGCAAATAAATCACTAAGTCTGGCATCTACTTTTACAGTTTTAAGAAAAACAATTTCGAATGCATAGCGAGCTGTTGACATAATAACTGTCTGATAAAGTACTCAATTAATGAGGGTGCAGCCTGTTGCACCGCGCAGACGAAAAACAGATGTGACAGGGCAAACCCATGTCTCTTAACATTTTGTATTTGAATGACTAACGCTGTTTCGTTTTTGAGAAAAAATATTAAAATTAAAATTAGCAAAAATAGTAATTAAAGCGTATCGCTATAAATACATAAAATCTAACCTAACAGAATAAGAATAGCGATAAAACATTTTATTTTTGCATAATTTACTAACAATTATTGTAACTCACAGGTATTACCTAGTATACAGGGTGAGGCCTAAATAAAGGGCCTATTAGAGATATCTCGAGAACTAAAGGCAACAGAATAATGAAAATTTTAATTAAGGGGTTTTGAAGAGTCGTCTATTTAATGAAAATATTTTCATCTATTTGCTACATACAGGTTATACCGGAAGTTGCTTATAACTTGGTTTTTTTAAATGGGACACCCTGTATATTTTTAGATATTTGAATTCTCTTCGATGTCTTCTTTCTTAAAATATGAGGTTTGGTAATGTTATACAGGGTATTTTAAAAGATAATTACGTTTTTTTGTTAATTTCGTAGCAACATTCACACCCTGTAGAATTGTAGTAGTTTGACATCTGTTCAAATGATTTTTAATATACTCTACTATTGTTAAGAATCATTAGTATAGCTAAATTTTTAATTTCAGTATACAGGGGTGGTCGAAACTCGGAATGAGTATTTTCTGAGTTTTCTTAAATGGAACACCCTGTATTTTAGTATTGTAATGAAATGATATTTTATGGTACTTTTTTATTTCTTAAGCATTCCCTATACTTAACTGCTTTAATTTGTGCTTAATTGTTAATCGCACCAACAATCTTAACTACGTAGGTATTTTGATTGCTAAACCATTATTGGTAATTTTAAGGATCAGTCTGATTTAATATGTATTTATTTCTGAAAATGTGAGTTTTTTGTTGCAATTAATGTTTAGCTTGAGTCACCAATAACTCGCAAATTGAAGCAATTAGGTATAGGGAATACTTATAAAATAAAAAAGTACCATAAAATATCATTTCATTACAATACTAAAATACAGAAAACTCAGAAAACATTCATTCCGAGTTTTGACCAACCCTGTATACTAAAATTTCAAAATTAGCTATAAGTACTAATGATTCTTAACAATAGTAGACTATATTAAAAATCATATGAACGTACGCAGAGTTTTTAATGTCAAACTATTACAATTCTACAGGGTGTGAATATTGCTACGAAATTAATAAAAAAAACGTAAATATCTTTTAAAATAATCTGTATAATTTTACAAAACCTCATATTTTAAGAAAGAAGATATTGAGGAGAATCCAAAAATGTGAAAATATACAGGGTAGTTTAAAAGATAATTACGGTTTTTTATAAATTTTGTAGCAAGTTTCACACTCTGTAGAATTGTACTGATTTGATATCAAAAACTCCATTGATGTTCAAGTGATTTTTAGTATAGTCTATTTTTATCAAAAATTATTAATATAACTAAATGTTTACTTTTAGTATACAGGGTTGGTCGAAACTCGGAATGAGTATTTTCTTCTATGAGAGTTTTCTTAAATGGAACACCCTGTATTTTAGTATTGTAATGAAATGATATTTTGTAGTACTTTTTTATTTCTTAAGCATTCCCTATACCTAATTGCTTTAATTTGTAAGTTATTCGTAGTTCTTTAAGCCCAACATTAATTGCAACAAAAATTACATGAAATTTTATTAGGTTTGCTGTGAAAATATTCAATCATAAATAATTTTTTGAAAATAAATACATGTTAATCTAGAATGATCCTTAATTATTAATACAGTCGAACCCGCTTATTGGAATAGCCTTCGTGCCAGGCAAAAATATTCTTTTAACCGGGATATTCTAATAACCGATCATTGGTGGCTAGTCGAAATAGGTGTACCGAATATACGTAATAATGGTATTTACATACTATGCCAATATGTAGTTTTACACACTATGCCAATTTATATATGTACCTATAATATGGATTTAGGTCTTCTGATGTCAATTATACAGTAGTGTAACTACTACTTATCTATGTATTAAATACCAAATTACATTATATATTATGTATGTGAATGAATACAGTAATTAATATGAAAAGTAATTGAAATATTTGCAATATGTAGATATGTAAATATTTTCGTATTAAAATGCAAATAATAAAATTACTTATTTTTTTTTGAGAAATCATCGGTAATTATAGCTTTATTGTTGTTAATCCTTGTGGTCATCCTTAATCCATTGGTTGAATCGAATAAGTTGTATTGGCGGCAAGAAATGAATTGTTACATTATTCAACCTCACATCGGGTTAAAGTAAGATCTTTTCTTTTCGAATTTAACAAAGCCATGATTCACTTCTTGCAAACAAGTAGGTACTCTTTGGGTGAATTCTAAATAAACTGCTTCTAACAATTTATAACAGTGGTGTAACAGTAAAAAGTGTTTGGTAATATCATTGTTTATCTACACAGGTCTAGTTATACAGTGGTAATATGTATGTATAATAGAACTTTGTAGACAAATAAAAATTACTTTATGACCCATGACTTTGTCGGCTAAAGATCGAATTGGTACTCGTACCAAAGTAATAAATATTTATTACCTACTTATTAAGAAACCCTAATAATATAAACCAGCACTACAGGTGTTATACAGGCCCTTGTCGACAGACCATAATACCGAACATAATTTAAATTTTTAGTAAATTGTACAAAAAATTTATTGGATGACCTAAAAAATATTCTATTTAGAGGTATTGTTTAATTAGAATATATTCCAATAAACGGATAAATTTGTTAAGGAGTAAATGAAAACGTGTCGTGACCTCGAATTTATATTCCATAAACCGGGATATTCCTATAACAGGGATTCTAATAAGCGGGTTCGACTGTATTGGATGAGATACCAAAATGCCTACGTTGTTATGATTGTTGGTGCATAAAATATTAATAAAAACACCATATTCTACCTAGTTGGCTTTGGCTTTGACACTAAACTTGATTAAACATTAGACATTGTATTATTTTTATAGTTTCAGTTGCTTTGTTACCATTACTAATATAAATTTTTTTAATGGGGAAATGATTAGTAAAGTTTTTGAAGTTATACTTCTTTACGGGCGTAATGACGGTGAAATTTTATATGGGAAAACCTAGCGACCGGGCGCATGCGCATTATAACTTTGTTCTGATTGGATGTTCAAATGACATGACAAAAATTATCCAATATGGCAGCTGTGGGACTGTGTTTGGTTATAATGTATGCTTGTTGCGTTTTAAAATTTGTAGGAAGAGAAACAACAAACAAAAAGTTAGTTAATGGTTATACTGCCTTTTTAAATAGTTTTCATATTATATTTTTGGACTTATTTAAATAGAAGAGATGATTGTTGCATGCCAATGTGAAAGCTCATCAAACTGTGCCTAGTATGAGTGCCGCAGATCTCGCTTATTCAAAGCTAAAGAATATTTCACTGGTAAGTGTTTTATAAATAGTTGATCAAATTTTGTTATGATATTTGAACATAGCCACTTTGCACGACGCAAGTGATTGCGAAATTTATTAGTCGTTATACGGGCTCCGATACCTACCTTGAACCTACCAAAATACATAAGTAGTATGTAATACTTTTTTTTACATAATTTGATTACTATCAATATTCACCTAATATATTGTCTTCTTACCCTATGTTTTGTTGTATTTTTTCAATTCTAAATCATTTCAATTCAAAATCAAAATAATTTGATTTACATAAGTTAAAAATGTCAAAAGGTTAATCTGTTTAGTTAGACGATCTTCGCACATAATGACAAGCTGTTTCTGTGGCGCAGTTTTAATGCGGGTGAATCCCAATACAACGCAAATACCAGCCGCGTGGTAAGTTGGTTCGAATCCCAATAGAAACTTTTATTTTTTTATTTTTTTTTATACATTTTATGATTGTAAGTATATTTATTATATAATTTTATTTTCAGAAAATACGTATTTAGTTAAAAATTTTTCCGACAATAATGTTCAGAAATCATTTGTGGCATTTTTAATGTGTTTGTGTGTGTTTTATTTTTTTATTATTTTAATTTTTGGCACTGTTTTAATAAAAATGTTTGAGAAGTATTAAGTATAAATTAATTTAATATTTAAATAAAATATAAATAAAACGTATATTAATTTCGTTTATAGTCATATAATCATATAATCATATAATAGAAGTATAACTTCTTACGTGCGTACAAAGTACACACACATTCTTTTTTTGTTCTAGGAGAGTATAACAAAAATGTGCTACTAGCAATAAGAATTTATCATCTGCAACTCCCTGATAGACTACAACCAAGAAGGGAAACTTTACAAGTTTACTAGAATAGTTTCGACGTACTAGACACTTAGATTACGAGAACGTTCATACTAGAATAGTTTCGACGTACTAGACACTTAGATTACGAGAACGTTCATATAATATGCAGATTCTCAGTGACACTAACATTTAATTCATTTTAATCATTTACAATAGTTTTTGTTCGATCAGATTTCTCGTAATCTAAATGTCCAGTTCGTTGAAACCGCTCTAGTAAATTTTGAAAAGTTTCTCTTTTCGGTTGTCATCTCTATCATGGAATTGCTGATGATAAATTCTTATTGCAGTAGCACATTTTTATTTGTTATACTCTCCTAGAACAAAAAAACATCTAAATCAGTTCCTCATTAGAAAAATTCATATTAGTAATGGTAGCAAAGCAACTGGAACTTCAAAAATAGTAGAATGTTTAAGCAAATCGAATGTTTAAGCATATTTAGTGTCAAAGTCATAGCCAGCTAGATAGAATATTGTATGTTTGTATTAATATTAAACACACCAACAATCTTAACTACGTAGGTATTTTGATATATCAACCAGTATTAATAAATTAAGGGTCAGTCGAGATTAATATATGTGTTTATTTTCGAAAAATTATTTATGATTTAATATTTTCACGGCAAACCTAATAAAATTTCACGTAATTTTTATTGCAATTAATGTTTGGCTTAAAGAACTACGAATAACTTACAAACTAAAGCAGTTAGGTATAGGCAATACAAAAATATAGAGTGTTCCATTTAAGAAAACTAGGAAAATACTCATTCCGAGTTTCGATCAACCCTGTATACTAAAATTAAACATTTCGCTATATTAATAATTTTTGTTAATAATAGACTATATTAAAAATCACTTGAACATAAATGGAGTTTTTGATATTAAATCAGCACAATTCTACAGGGTTTGAAGTTTGCTACACAATTTATAAAAAACCGTAATTATCTTTTAAACTACCCTGTATAATATTACAAAACCTCATATTTTAAGAAAGAAGACATCGAGCACAATCCAAAAATGTAAAAATATACAGGGTGTCCAATTTAAAAAACGAAGTTACAATCAACTTCCGTTGTAACCGGAAGTAGCAAAGAGACCAAAATATTTTCATTGAATAGTTCATACTTCAAAACCCCTGTATTCCAATTTACATGATTCTCTTACCTTTAGTTCTCGAGATATTTCCAATAGGCCTTTTATCTGCCTCGCCCTGTATACATATGTTACAGTCTAAGTTGATTATTCAGTTGGAGTTGACTATTCCTAATTCGAGTCAACTCGAACAGCTGGTTTTAGTAAAAGTTGATTTTAAATATAAAATGAAGATTGTTATTCAACATTTCCTAGTAAATAAGAATGAAGTGGACAGTGAAAAGGATAAGGTAACCTTTACACTGTGTAACTTGAAGATGTCAGTCAAAGAAGAGGAGAAAGAAAAGCTCGTTGTTCTACTAATCCATATATTTTAGGAACGTTTCGTTTTGTGTTCACAAAACATCATCAGCCCATTATCTGCAAGAACAGCTGCCTTTAGAAGGAAATTGGTTTAACTAATAATAGACTGCTTATCGCAAATAAGCAACCTATGAGAAGTCATCAAGGTAGATTGTATGAAGAAATTTTTTTTTTTTTTGTAACTTACATGTGAAGTATTCATTCTAGATGGTATAAGGCAACAGATCCAGAAGAACATGGTCATCCAATTAAAAATCACATTAAAGTGAGAATGGTAACATGTGAAAAGCACGAAAAGTTTTCAGTGATTATTAGTTCTGACATAATATTTAAAAATTGAAAGGCAACGGTTTACAGAAAGTGTAACAAAAAATTGCACCTTGATCATAAATGTGGATAAAAAATGTAACAAGGTTTAGGTGAACAATGGCATACAAACAACTTGGTGGAAAAACAAAACTTCTTATAAACTGTACTTTTTTTTTGTGGTTCCTTGAGTAAAAAATATCACAGTCACTAAGATTCCATTGTACTTGTAGTCACATAATTAGAAATTATTAAAAAAGTAGACTCCAATTCCTAGTAAAAGTAGACTCCAACTAGAAAAAGTATACTCTTCCCAATGCCATTTAGTAAGAGTTGATTCTTTCACAATACAGGGTGATTGATTAGTAGGGTAAAGCTCAATAGCTCCGCTATAGTAATAGATAGCAATAAAAGTTAATAACAAAAATTTTAGCCACCTTTGAGCTTCACATTACAAAATTAGTTAAAATGTTACAGGGTGTTCGATAACACAGTGGCAGACCAAATTTATGTTTTTTTAAATGGAACACCCTATATTTTATTTTATATTCGAAATCCTGTTAACTTCTCCATCACAAAAATATAAAGGTTTGTAATGTTATACAGGGTATTTACAAAGTTATAACCAATTTTGTATGAAAATCGTAACAAGTTCAACTCCCTGTATAAATAAAAATAAGCACAACAGCATTGGTTTATTAATGCCATATTTTTTTATTTATTGTCAAAATTTTTAAGAATTATTGATATTGCTAATTTTCTTTATATCAAATACAGGGTGAGTCAAAACGCAAGTACATTATTTTCTCAGTAATGTTAAATGGAAAACCCTGTATTTTATATCATTATTGAAAAGTAACATTAACGTACTTTAATTTTCATATAACATTCCCTATGCCCAAATTGATTAGTTTTCGAGATATTTTCATTTTTCAGAGCAAATTATTTTAGGTGTTTAAATTTATCTAAATTTTAAGTAAGCCATGACTGAATTGACAATTGAAGATTACCGATTATCAATCCGGTAATCAATGTAACACTGTAGCAAATAAAGAAATAAAAATAATTTATTAGTCATACATTTTACACACAAAAACACAACCACTACATGCAACATTTTTGAAACAATTAAAAACTATATTTTTATGTAAATGCAACAAAGAAACAAAGAAAATTAGTAATAAATTTTGCAAAAAACACACAAACACAAAATACAATATTTTGTGAAGACAATTAAACACTACTTTTGTATGTAAATGTAACAATGTAACAAATAAAGAACGAAACATAATTTATCAGTAATACAATTTGCAAAAAAACATGTTTGAAAAATTAGAAGCTACTTTTAATAAAATAGTTTTAATATTTAATTACATAAGGTGTTCAAAATTATCTCCTAACACATTTATGTACGCCTAAAAACGATCATTGAATGAGCTACTTACTCTACGGAGCATTTGTAAATTAACACATCGAAATACACTTTGTATTCTATTTTTCATCTCATCCCTTGTTGTTGGAGGTATTTTATAAACTTCATTATTAACGTAACCCCAAAAAAATCAGTCCAGTTTATTAAATTCTGGTGATTTGGGTGGCCACGCTACTGGTCCATTGAAAAATGAAAATATTTCGAAAACTAATAAATTTAGACATAGAGAATGTTATCTAAAAATTAAAGTACGGTAATGGTACTTTTCAATAGTGATATAAAATACAGGGTGTTCCATTTAAAATTACTGAGAAAATAATGTACTTGCGTTTTGACTCACCCTGTATTTAATGTAAAGAAAATTAGCAATATCGACCATTCTTGAAAATTTTGACAATACGTTAAAAAATATGGCATTAATAAACCATTGTTGTTTTGCTTATTTTTATTTATACAGGGAGTTGAACTTGTTACGATTTTCATATACAATTGGTTATAACTTTGTAAATACCCTGTATAACATAACAAACCTTTATATTTTTGTGATGGAGAAGTTAACAGGATTTCGAATTTAAAATAAAATATAGGGTATTCCATTTAAAAAAACATAAGTTTGGTCTGCCACTGTGTTATCGAACACCCTGTAACATTCTAACTAATTTTGTAATGTGAAGCTCAAAGGTGGCTAAACTTTTTGTTATTAACTTTTATTGCTATCTATTACTATAGCGGAGCTATTGAGCTTTACCCTACTAATCAATCACCCTGTATAAACACAAACAACCGATTCGATAAATAAAATATTACTGGGTATGTTCAAATCATGATAAGTAGTTGAAATAGTCAAAACAAAAAGGTGCGCATTTATCAAAAAACAGGTGAGATTCTACATTTACTGAATCGACCCAGGAATAGGCAACTCGAGCTATTAAGAGTTGATTCTCTTTTTCCCGCTACCTACTTTCACTAACAAGAGTTGTGAAGAGTCTAATTCAACTAAGTAGTAAAAGTTGAGTTAAATTTTTCAAATCAACTCTTACTGCTCGTTTTAGTTTGAGTTGACTCAAACTATAGTTTGAGTTGACTCAAACTATAGTTTGAGTTGACTCGAACTAGGAATAGTCAACTCTAACTGAGAATCAACTGGAACTGTAACATATACATATAATTAGTAATACAGTCACTGAAGGTGGATATGAGCTATTACCTCCGATTTCGTTGAACCTCCATCGATTTTCATGAAAATTGGTGATGGCGTTAGAGGATACCTCAAGAAACAAAAGTGATATGGTGCAAATTTGCACTTTTACCCTGGGGGTGGATGCCTTCTCGAGAGTGAAAATTATTTTACTAAAAATAACCCCAGAAGTCGATAGGGGAACAAATAATTCTAAGCAAAATTTGTTAAGTTATTTTAGAAGTCAATACTTTTTGAGTTATTAAAGATCAAAGATGTGTTTGTTGTTTGTACAACAAGTTTAAAACAAGTGCTTATTTTAAAGCGGTCTTTCGTCAATAACTTAAAAACTATAAGTTTTTCCAAAAAAAAAAACTGCACAAATGTCTGTAAAAAACGACAGTCTGAAGTACACGCACATCGGAAATGACAGTCTGAAGTTAGTTGCTAAATCTTTCTACGTTTCAGTACACTCATATCACAGAACTAGATGCAACAGAAGCTTTGGGATGATGGCTTTCATATGTTATATTGCGCGGGAAGTGTAAACTGTTGGAATATGAAATTAGAGGTGTCTGGGCCCTATACCACTAGAGGTATTAGACCAAGAGGCAGCGCTGAAAAATCTATTTGAATTTACTAAAGCTAGATTTTTCACAGTTGATTACTGTGAGTGTGTAGAGAAACATACTGCGGTCGGTCAAGCGAAACGTAGAACAGGGGTTACTGAGAGGGTATCAAAGTTGCTTTCCTACGAAGGTAATTATTTCCATTTACTAAGGCCGAAAATCAGTACACACATTCTAAATTAAATATAAATAAAAGTTATTATAGTCGGTCAGCTGTATGACGGGACAGAGCCGGTCGGTCGGCCCCAATAATCGATTGAGGAAATGAAGCATTTTGGCTCGCAATTTTTTCGTCCAGCATGGATTTACTTGAAATTTTCACAGAAGGTAGGGAATAGTCCAAGGATCATTTTCTAAATCATGCCGCTATCATACGCTAAAACCTTGGGGGTGGTTGCCACCCCATCTCGGGCGTGGGAATTTTTTATTACATTTTAACCATGTAATTCGATGGAAAAAGTGATTCTAAGAAAAAAATGTTTTTTACATTTTCTTCGTAAAACAAACATTTTTCGAGTTATTCGCGCTTGAAAATAACAGTTTTTCGACGAAATAATCGACTTTTTTAGAGGGTTTTTTGAGAATACCTCGAGAAATATGCATTTAATCAAAAAAACGGTAAATATCGAAATTGTATCTTTTAGTAACAAACCAAATTATTTTCCTATAATATCTTTAAGACCAATACAAACCGAAATTACGGCATGTTAAAGGTTAGCTTCTTTCGTCAAATGCACAATTTGAAATATTCAAAGCCAAATAATGGGAAAATTTTGCATTTTTCGACGAAAACATAATTTTTTTTAAGTATACAATTAGATCTTTCAAAAAAAAAATTATAAAAAGTTTCTAGCATGAAAATTAAGCGACTTACAAAAAAATGTCGGTACCTGCTTTTCTCTACGAAAAAATCAGTGAAAACAACCCCCTAACTACCTTCCTAATTCAAAATTGGTCTTGACCTTTCTGTAGTTCCTTTTATGTTTATATTATCAATACACTCAAGGAGTTTGACCTATTTAAAATGTATAATTTTGAAAAAATTGGAGTTTAAAGAGAAATTGATTTTTTGCAATTTGGTATTTTTCACCTTTTACTTCAAAATATCTCCGAAAATACTGAAGATATGAAAAAAATTATAAACTACTAAATTGTAGTTTTTTTTAATGACTAAAATTACCCTGTGCATAGATTTTCATTACAGTGAATAGTTAGCCAGATATAGCTGTTTAAAACCTCTATTTACCAGCAAACACCCCCTTATCCGAGCCCTTTAAACCCGCCCCAGTTAAAAACTAAGGCATCTAACGGAATTTAATTTACAC